>NC_053493.1:107869536-108159536 GCF_905171775.1 Rana temporaria
TTGGCGCCGTTCTCTGCCCCCGTGCGTCGTAACGTCGCAGGGAACGGAGATCGGCGGCACACAGGGACACTGTGAATCGAGCGAGGACCCGCTTGCTCACACAGCGGGGATGCATCGCAGGATCCAGGGACAAGGTAAGTAACTGTCTGTGGATGCTGCGAGGTAAGCCACGCCGCTGCACGCTCTGCACATCTACCCCGAGCGTGACTCGGGATACCGATAGTAGCATGAAAAAAACACCCCGAGTCACGCTCGGGGATACTGCTAAGCAGGTTAAGTATCACTGGAGGTAGAGGGGACAGCCAGTTAGTCTGAGACTCTGTAAGAGCAGTCACCATCCTTGTAGCAACCTCTGATGACTAACCCTTAAAGCACAGGCACACCTGGAGCTTCAGGCAAAAGGTCCAACTCACAATGTCCAGAGACAGTTCCAAACCTGCTTCCCTGTGACCAACGCTGTATCCTGGCCTAGGCCAACAAGGCCCAGGCCTAGGCAGCACTTTGCAGGGGGGCAGCACAGAGAGTGTCCCCGCTGGCTTGCGCTACACTGTTGGTGTAATGCAAGCTGTTTCAATTTTTTTTTTTTTTTTCATTCAAATTTAAGTTTATTTTCAATAAAATAAATACATACATTTGTATTAAATTAGCAAGAAATAAGTCAATAGCACGCAGAAATATAATAATTTAAATACATTTCAATTCATAATAATCATTCCTGTCTTATTAACTGCCACTTATATCTATCCATCCTATATGCTCTACACCATGTGGTGAAAGTAAGGCAGTTCACATAAGCTAAATTAAAAGACTATTTCAAAGTAATACTTTAAACTTGAAAGAGAAACAGAATATTTTCATATATCAAGGAATTCCTAGGTCTAGCGTTATCACACAATAAGTTATATAAGGGATAAAACTAATTGAGTGTACCAGATTAAATTACTTAGAATAATTAAAGGATAAGATATCCGGAGTGCATCAACCTCTCCGACACCCCTAACGGGAACTTTCTGTGTCCGAGAGGTTGAGCAAAACCTCCAATCCTCCCTCCCTCCCTCCAATAACTATTACTGGAACTCTCCGATAACCGAAAACAAATTTTCGGAATCCCCATCAAATCTAATTATTTCAAAGGTTTGGTAGAATCCTTCAATTACTTAAACATAAACTTATCTTTTCAAAATAAAACAAACTGAGGACCAAAAATCTTAAGGATTCTATCCCCAGAGATAAAATAATGAGATAAAACCTAAGAAGAATCAGAAGAAAAAAAGAAAGAGTGACAAAAGACAAGAGAGGAAGTGAAAAAAGAAAGCCAGAAGAAAATCAGGAGAGATAGAAAATTAGCCTGCCTGCCATCTACCAGCATCGTCCAAAAGACACTGATGTCATCAAAACCTTCACGGAGTATAAGTTATCCCCATGTATTCCAACCAAGGTTCCCAGATTTCATAGAAAAGAGTAGACTTATCCAACATGGAGCAGACCCTTTTCTCTTGTTCCATAATCCATGTGACCTTTCTTTTCATATATAGGATGGAAACATTAGTCTTTTTCCATGCAGCTGCGAGTGTAATCCTGGCACCCGTCATAATATATAAGATGAGTTTTCTGGTAACCTTAGAAGTTAGAGGTAACATTCCGTTAAGTAAAGCAATAGTAGGAGATTGATGCAGGTTACAGCCTGTGACTCGTCTGATTATATTGAACACCTTATTCCAGTAACCACGAATTTTGGGACATTCCCACCAAATATGTATCATAGACCCCAATCCATGGCAGCCTCTGAAACATAGGGGAGAAGTTGTCGGATACATAGAGGTCAGTTTGACGGGAACTAAATACCATCTAGTATAAATTTTTATGTTCGCTTCTATAAGAGAGACATTCACATAACCTTTAATGGATCTGGTATAATTCTTATACCAGTCCGACAAATCCCATTCGTTATTAAGTTCCTTTTCCCATGCCAGCATATGCGGCAATTTGGTGTCATTAGTAGCAAGTGAATTATATATAATTGAAATATTCCCCTTCCTGGACAAACCCTGATCACATTTACTTTCATAGGGTGTCAAAAGTCCAGATATCGAGTCGTTATCCCATAGGCTTTGAGCGTAGTCATGTAGTTGAGAAAATCTTAGTTTTTCTGAAACAGGAAGGTCTAGCTTGTCAATAAAATGTTGCTCGGGGAGGGGACCCGAACGAGAAAAGAAGCGTCCTATACGATACAACCCCTTATCATGCCACCATTTAAAGGAATCTTTATCAATTTTAGAAGTAAAGAATGGGTCTGTGAAAATATTCGATAAAGGCCTACCTTTAGAGATTAGAGAGGGATTGTTTTTAAGTGAATCCCATAAAACTAAAGTTTGAGATAGAGTCGGAGATAATATAGAAGGCCTTTTCTTGGTATGACTCCACATTAAATCCTCTATCGTTAGATTCGGAATCGCCTGTTCTTCGATGTCTATCCAATCAGGACGTTCATTTTTAAGAAAAATTTCTGATAATTGCGCTAATCTCGCTGATTGGTAGTACCATATCAAATTAGGCACACCTAGACCGCCTTGTTCAGATAAGTTATAGAGAGTGCGAGATGGAAGGCGTGGACCCTTGTTGTTCCATATAAACTTGGTAATTTTGCCTTGAAAGGATTTTAGTTGACTTTTGATTATCGGTATAGGTAATGATCGAAAGAGATACAAAAGCCTAGGGAGAAGAGTCATCTTGACCGAATTAATTCTACCAATCCAACCTATATTCTGAGTACCCCAGTCTTTCAGATCCTTCTCAAGTTTTCTATACATAGGGGGATAGTTGGCTAGATATAAATTCTGAATATTGGGGGTCAAATTAATGCCTAGGTATTTAATATAAGAGGCGTCCCATTTGAATCTATAACGTTCTTTCAGTAGAGAAACAGTGGACTCAGTAAGTGAAACATTGAGGGCCCTGGATTTGGCTATGTTTACAGCAAGACCTGAAACCAGAGAAAATTCGTCCATAAGAGAGTATACTTCGGGCAGGGATGTTTCTGGTGCAGTCAAAAAAAGTAAAAGGTCGTCTGCAAATAAGGCGCACTTATGTTCCTTTTTGGCACATCGAACACCCCTGATATTTGCATTTTCACGAATAGCTATAGCCAGGGATTCAATCACAATTGCAAATATCAGGGGAGATAAAGGGCATCCCTGCCTTGTACCTCTACGGATCTCGATAGATTCTGAAAAAATACCTTGAAAGCGTACTTTAGCTTCAGGGGAATAGTAAAGTGCAGACAGGATACCCAGAAATTTAGCGCCAAACCCCCAATGGTTCATCACCTTGAACATAAAAGGCCAAGACACTGAGTCAAATGCTTTCTGAAGATCTATGGAAAGAAGCATACCCTTCTGACCAGTATCACCAGACCATCCTGAGTTCAGTATAGAAATCAGATCAATAGCTCTCCTAACCTGATCCGGACCTTGCCTCCCAGTAATGAAGCCAACTTGATCTTTACTAACATATTGACCAATGAAAGAAGATAACCTATTGGCCATTATTTTAGTAAGTATCTTAAGATCGTTATTGATAAGAGATATCGGTCTATAGTTCTCCACCAGGCTATGATCCTTTTCCGGCTTAGGGATCACCGATATATAAGCCAAATTGAGTTGTCTTTCTATAGGATCTCCCTCGGTCATGTGGTTGAAAAATCTCACCAAATAGGGCGTTAAAATGCTTGAAAATGTTTTGTAATATGAACTCGAAAATCCATCAGGTCCCGGGGCTTTATCTAATTTTAGGTGTTTAATCACTGTCGATACTTCCTCAATTGAAATGGGAGCCTCCATCACCTCTGTATGTATTTCAGACAATTTAGGAAGATTCAGATTGCTAAGAAAATCATCTATCCTCTCTGAAGAAGAATCCTCAGTAGAGGTATAAAGCTTAGAATAAAAGTCATGGAAGGCCTCCATTATTCTCCTAGGGTTTAGGGAGAATGAACCGTCAATCATCTTTATTTTAGGGAGAGTTCTTGATTGAAATCTAGGTGACAATTTATGTGCTAGCATTGGACCTATTTTATCTTTAAATTTATAGAAATTAGCTCCAGTCCATTTTATATCTTCCCCCGCCTTAGTCGTAAGTACCAGGTTCAGAGCAGATCTGGCCGCATCAAGTGCCTGAGTAGGAAAGTTATGAGGATCAGTTTTATGTTTTCTACACAGGTCTAAATAGTTGATTTCCAGTCTTTTTATTTCTAGGTTCTTCTGTTTTTTGAGGTTAGCGGCCAATTGTATTATTTTGCCCCTGATAGAAGCCTTGTGAGCAGCCCACAAAGTTTCAGGGGATATATCATCTGTATCATTGTGTTCAAAATATTCTAGAAGGGATTGCTCAATATCCTTCATTAGGACAGGATTTTTCAAAATAGATCTATTAAGTGTCCAATGAGATACTTTAGGAGAAGTATCCTCTCTCCTTAGTGACAAAAGAACCATTGAGTGATCCGACCAGGAAACATCAACTATATTAGATTTAATGGCTGCCGGGACGTGATGGTTTGATATCAATATATGATCTATACGAGAGTAAGACTGGTGGGGGTTAGAATAGTGAGTATAGTCTTTAGTTCTTGGGTTTAATTCCCTCCAGATATCAGTCAGTCTGTTTTGATGTAAAATACGTGCTACTTGTAAACTAATTTTAGTCGGTCTGATGACCTTATCGGCTTTAGATTTGGATTTGTCCAATCCAATGTCGAAAGCCAGGTTAGAGTCTCCTCCCATAACAATAATTCCCTCCATAAATGGACGGAGGGTATCAAGCATCTGAGTGAAAAACCGCTTTTGACCTCTGTTAGGAGCATAATAAGAAACGAATGTGTAAATTTTTTCGTCAAGAGTACCATTTATCAAGATAAACCTACCTTCCGGGTCTCCATATTCCTTGATCAAGTTAAAATTACAGTATCTAGAGAACAAAACGGCCACACCTTTAGTTTTGTTTTCCGCTTTAGCTAGAAAAAATAATGGATAGTGAGCATGCATAAAAGTGGGGTTGTATCGTTTAGGGAAGTGGGTTTCTTGAAGGAAAACCACATCTACATGAAGAGATTTGTAAACTTGAAGAGCTTTGCGTCTCTTAATAGGAGAATTCAACCCCTGAGTGTTGTGAGTGACAACACTAAGGGGTTTAGATACATCATTTGATCCAGCCATAAGTCTTGTCTACTACTATGGTTAGGCAGGACCGCAAGGATATCATCTGTAACACCGTTATTACGAGCAATGGCAGGCAGGCTAAAGAGAAGAAGAGGGCGAGAAGGAAAAAAGGGAAACAGAAAGAAAAGGCAAAAAGACAAGAATAAAAAAACATACTGCACAACAAGTCACTAAATCGTGCAAGGTCAAATCGTGACCCAGAATGGGGGAAGAGAAAGTCTCCTTCCCTCATTCAAACGAAAAACATTAGCATAGTCCCTTAAATGGACTATATTCTTACCCATTGGGTCGACAAAGTGTCGCTCCAAGAGGTAAGTTGAGGTCCAATACCTCACCGTCGTCAGTCGTCGACAGATTAAACTTTACATCATAAAAACTTTTTCAAGAACAATGGCATTCAATTAATAGGGACCATAAAAAATAAAAAATAAATAAGGAGAGAGGGGTAAAAAAAGAAAGGGGGAAAACCATACTATATATGTATTATATTATATATTTCAGAAATGAAGAAGTAACCTCCTCCGTATTAAATAGTAAAAATAAGAGGGGAAAAAAAAAATTCCCTTCTCCCTTTTCCCTCTCTCCTAAAAAAATAAAAAAAAATCATCTCGGACACTGTGTGACATAAAAAAAATCCTGAGAGATACTTCCTGGGTAAGACTATTCAATATTCAGGTGATGGAGTCTTTTCCAACTTTTCTGTATTTGACCTTGTTCCAAGGATTCAGATTTGGACTAGTAGGTGTGGTCCTCTTGCCTGATGGTAGTTGAGGTGAAGTAGTGTCCATAGCTGGTTTAAGAGAGATAATTTTTAGATCAATTAGAAGTTTTTCACCCTCGCGGAGATTATGTATCACATGGTGTCTGCCATTGTGATTGAACTTTAAGGCGTAGGGAAAGGCCCATTTGTATTTGATGTCATTGTCCATGAGGGCCGACAATAACGGTTTCATCGCTCTTCTTCTCTGGATGGTGTATGGAGAAATGTCAGAAAATATTTGTATTGTAGCACCATGGTATTGGAGATTCTCCTGTTGTCTAGATCTTTTCATAACGTCCTCCTTGGTGGAGAAATAATGAGGCTTGACCACCACGTCTCTGGGTAAACCATCTCTTCTTAGTGGACCCAATGATCTATGAGCCCTGTCTAATTCCATTTTTGGAGTAGGTATAGATGGTAGAAGAATTTTTATAATGTCCTGTATTGCTGAGTGGACATCCACAATGGATTCAGGAAGACCCCTGACCCTAAAATTCTCCCTTCTTGACCTGTTTTCTAAATCATCAATCTTATCCTGAGCAGCCTCCAGTTGATCTTGCAAGAAATGCATATGGCTATCATGTTGTTCAGTTTTCGAAACGTTAGCATCTAACTTATGTTCTATAGAATCAATCCTGTTGCCAAGACAATGAAAGTCAGCCCTGATATCGTTAGTGATTTTCTCGGCAGTAAGAGCTAAACCCCTTTCCATCATTTCAGATATTTTGTTATACAGTTCAGCAACATTGAAAGAAGCTTCCGGAACATGTTCAGTATTTGCAGTTACCTGTTTAGGATCCTGAGAGATGGACTCAATAGGAATCATGTGGTCAGCCATTGTAGTTGTGAGAGCTCCCCCAATTGTAGAAGGATATAAATTTAGAAGCTTTGCTGAACCCAGAGAAGGAGGTGATGAGGTGGGAAGTAGAAGTGACGAGACTTGTCCGTCGAACTCAGTATCTCCAACAGATGTCTGAGGGCTTGTAGAAGGAGGGAAGTCTATATCATAAAGAGACTCTTTGATGATTCTATTTTTGTTTTTTTTACTTTGTTTCCCCCTATATGAAGTGTTAAAATAAATATCTGACAACAGTATTCAAATATCAATGTATTGCGAAATCTGCAGTGTACTCCTATACCAGCTCCCTTAGGTAGAACTCTCTTACCACAATTATCAGTCAGCAGAAGTTAATCTTGCGAACAGCCTAAACCCAGCTTAGAGTACATAAGTAAAGGAAAAGACCATCTTTATGGGAATGCCATAAATTTCATACCATTCAGATATCCTATTAATGTATAGAGAGTCAAATCTGCTTCTTTTGTCGACAGACTTCGGACGGTGTGTAAGAATACCTCAGTGAATTCCCATTACAGGGATAATCATAGTATAATCCGACGGTGTATATGACAGCCACTGAGAACTGTATCCAGTCGGTAGCCTGACTTTGATATCAGCGGACAGTTTCCTAGTGCAGTCAGGTGGTCAGGGCATATGAATAAATAATCCAGTTTAGAAAGAAATAATAGCACAAAATATAAAAAAAAAAAAAAAAATATATAAGAGAAAAAAAAAAAACACTATAAAGTTGTCAGAAATTCATATTGACATTGACAGTCTTGTTCCTTTAATCTTCACAAAACCGAGGTATTATGGTCCATGTGTATAGTGAAATGTTATGGTGTCCAGACAACTAGATTTAATAAGATACTGTCAGTGCCCTGTAAGCGAATAGCTGGGTAATGGTTTTATGCTGTAATAAACGTGTATACCACAAGATGGCGTTGTTACCTCAATGGAAGAGTTTCACAGTGCATCACAACCAGGCAATTCCTGCATTCAGGTAGCTAGATAGTAATAAAGCAATTCAGTAAGGGAAAGATTACCCGTTAGGTATCAAATATTGATAATATCAATAATAAACCGGGTCTTAAATCCTGCACTGTAGTGTGTTAACATGAATCACATAAATTGCAAACAGTTACATGAGACTTCTGAGGAGAAGGTGTTTCAAGAAACTATCAGGCCCTTGTAAATATATTGCTGGATTATGAGCCTCTGTCCCCACACTGAGCTGCAGTCTCCTGAGGTAATTATATGAGGACAGCGGTCAAGTACATTAATTATCACCTCAGTTTATGTATTTCTAGCACTTGGAGATCCTAAAATGGTTTCGGATTCCTATTATATAACATATAATTATCTCTTGTCCGTGCAGAGTCTACAAAAAAGGGATGTCACATAGCCTCCTCAGAGCATATCCATATACCTCCCGTCCTGGCCTCTGACACCCTTTCAACTGTTACATATAACCATCAAAGGGTATTATGCCATAAAATAAAGAAATGGCCTATCCACCTTGAAGGATGTAGGGGAAGCAGTATTGAGCCCTGAGGAGAAAGGGGTATATGAGAGTTGAGGCAGTGGGTGAAGCAAGATGGCCGCCAGGCCTCCGGAGGTAGGCCGAGACCACGGGCCTTGAGTGACTGAGGGAGGTGAGGGAGTGTCGCCTGTCACTTCCGACGCCTATAGCAGTGTAGCCCGGGTGGACGGAGGGGTGGATGCAGCTTAATGGGCTCAGCGATCCGTACTCGAGTCCGGGGCTGTCCGATAATCTGTAGGCCTCAAAATGGCGATGACGCCACTGTATGAAGAGGAGGCCCCGGGTCACAGCAATGGATGAGTTCATATCGAAACTCCTCAAGAAAGGTATTTTATAGATCAGGTAAAGTCGCTGATACAGGATGGGGTGTTTTTGTAATTAAAACGGTAATACCGGTAACCGATGGCTCCAGATTACAATCTGCTAGACAGAGCTCGTCCAGAAAGCGTCCATCACCATCCTCGTCCGGCCACGCCCCCCCTCAATTTTTTTTTAACCATAAATGTTTTATTATTGAAAAGTATAGAGCAATGAGTGATATACATTACAAAGGGTAGCATGCAATATCAGGCAAGTCATGTTATACATCACAATGCATTAGGTAAAAACAAAACAAAATAAACAGTAGATATTCTAATTAGTAAAAGGTTATCCAATACAGTGTTGTAATTGTATCGTTAGTTTGTTTACATATTTACTTAGGGTGTCCTCTTATCAGTAGCCATAAACCCCAACTTGGGGTGGAGCCAGTCACCCCATATGGGTACAAACTGTGAGCAGGCTCCTGTTTCATCCTAAGAGAGGGCACCACACCTAGGGTAGTACTGAAGACCCTAGGAATGATATAAATCGCAATACATCACATTCTATGAATTATGATTAGAAATGAGCGATAACCGGAAAACTAAAACATTGGAAGGACATACTCGTGGTAGATTGCAGTAAATATAAGAACACAATGCAATGGAGATCAAGCCAAAAGATGGGAATTCCGTAGTAGTTCTGCACTTCAACCAACATTGGCCCTAGCTAATAACTAATAACATGGGTTCCTGTCACAGAATGGTAAGTCATTAATTCAGGGTTTCAAAACATATCATATGTCATATGTGAGGGGAAGCAAATGGAGAATTTTTCCAGATCTCCCAATGTTTATGGAAGATCTGTGCCCTTCTATCTTTATAAGCGATCATTTTTTCCATAGTGTAATGAGTGTTTACTCTGGAAATAACTGCTTCAATTTTTGGCGGCAATGGTGAGCGCCACTCCTTAGCTAGTGTCATTCGTGCTGCAGTCAATATATGGATTATAACTTTCCTAGTCAGAGGGGGGTAGTTTTCAATTCCCAATCCTAAAAGAGCCAGGGTCGGAGTAATGGCGAGATTGATAGATGATATCTTATGGATAATGTCAGCTACTTCTCTCCAAAAGGGTTCAATAACCACACAGCCCCACAACATGTGTAGAAGATTGCCATTGGAATTACAGTTCCGCCAGCAAGTGGGTGGGATGTCTGAATACATTTTGTGAATTCTCACCGGGGTGAAGTACCACCTATGATATACTTTTTGTGCGTTCTCCCAATGGTCCACACATGCTGAGGATCTTGCGCCATATTTAATAGCTAAAAGCCATTGATGTAGGGGGTATTCTATTTTTAATTCCTGCTCCCACTTGATCATGCACAGGGATTTGTTTTGCAGATATAGTGGATTGGAACATTTGTAGAATAAAGATATCCCTTTCTGTTTTGTCGGTTGCCTATTGAGAAGATAGTCCCACAAAATTTTGGGGATCTCTAGTAATTTGGGGGGATTGGATTTGTTGTAGTGTGCTATTTGTAAGAGTTGGTAGTTATCCCTCGTGTTTAGATGATTTACTTGTGGAGTGAGGAAATGCTCTCCTTCCTTCCTCCAAGCCAGTGTAGAAAAGTTTGGTATTAGGTATTCATATACCGCTAGGGGAATTTTTAATCTATGTATTGGCATGTCTCTAAATTTTTGCTTGGTCAGTAGGGCCCATGCTGAAAGTGTGGCTTGGATGGTGGGGTATGGGGGCGCTATAGGTTTGTGGTGTAGGCTAGCCGCAATTGTTAATGCTGGAAGGTTATGTCCTGGGACAATCGTGTGCTCTATGATTGACCATTTAGTGTCTGATTGAGAACCAATACCGAGCTTGGTCCAAAATAGCCGCCTGATAATAGGTGTATGCGTTTGGTAGACCTACTCCACCTAGAGTTTTGGGTTTATATAAGTGGTTTAGTGCTATCCTAGCTTTTTTCCCTGCCCATATGAATTTTCGTAATTTAGTAGCTAGTTGAGTAAAGAAGTTTTGGGGAATAGGGATTGGCAGTGCAAGCTGTTTCTAATTTTGACTGTCCTATCATCCTGGACCACAAACCTTCCTCACTGTGCTATATGTTTTCTGCTGTACCATTGGCATGGTTATATCTTCTTAATCCTCTCCATAAAATTATCAGAAATTTTTGCTTGAAATAGAACTATAGGCAACACTTTTTTTTCCATTTTGGATAGAGTAAGGGAGGGTTTTACCATCCCTGTCCCATTGCAGAGATTTCCCTTCACTCTCTGCCCCATAGCTAAACAGGAAGTGATAGGAAATCTATGCAAATTAAGGGAATCCATTCCCCCCACCCAGGAATTGAGAACTAGTGTCCCCACTTGAAAATATCAGGGTGGGTCTTAACAGAAAGAGGTGTGGCCTTGACAGGAAGGGGGCAGGTTATATTTAAATTAGGGGGTGCACAAGTTTAGTCAGGCCTAGGGCAGCACAAAACCTAAATACACCACTGCCACCACTGCCTCTGACACTCTGGGAAAAGTGAAGTGAAGGGGTTCCCTATTCCGGGCAAGCTTCATATGCAGTATCTTCCAGCAAGTTTCTTTAAGTCCAAGTTCTCCCAAGGCCCTCATCCAAGCACATGTTGTGGCCTAACTGCTCCTCTGCAACACACAGGCTGCGTCCCATGGGCAGAGGCCCCAGGGAAAGAGACCTCCCAAAACATTTATTTTCTCCCCAGCCACCTTCAGGCGCCTCCTTCCAAGGATTGGCTGAGGTCAGATAAATATTCGTAACCCAGTGGCTGAACTTCCTACTCTATTTTTGAAAGGTTCTTCCAGAGGCAGGGTGGAGCAATAAATCCCCAGGTATAGATCTAACCAGGCCTAAAAAATAAATTGCTGCTCACATGAGTACAGCAGAGCCAAAAACTAAATGAACCCAGCCTAGAGCAGAGTGCTACATACATTATTTTGGCAGTTGATAATTTTGTTTTGTAAATGTAATATAGCTGTGACAGATCAGGCATGCAGCTAAAAGGTGTTGCACATCACTAAGCTCAGTTGATGTGAAGAATATCATAACACTTGCATAACAAAGGGTTATATTCTGTTTATAAGAATGTTTTTATCCCCTGGATAATACATAAATACTGGATTTTCTTACGATCACATGTAACACACAACTGACAGATTTCAAATGACCTTTGCTACTGCCTGCAACTATTTATAATTCTGCTTTGCACACATTGAGTTCTGATGCTCACATTGCAATTTCCATTTCATCTCCACTAAATGTATTATAAAGAAAGGCTTTAAGTGTCATTAGAATGACTTTTCATCACAAGAGCAAGGCAAAGATGACAATCATATTGGATAGCTCATCATAAGTGCAATGGTTGTTTTAAAAAAATTTTGTTAAAAGAGTATAACCCTATGCCTACCAGATCATAATACATCAGAAAAATCTAGTTGTAATGATATTTATCACACTCATAGGTGTGCGCAGCCTATTGCATTAGGGTGTGCACCCCAAAGCTCAAACACACATGTATGTGGGTGTGTGTATTTTATATATATATATATATATATATATATATATATATATATACACACACACACACATTATATTGTCAAAAGTATTGGGACACTTGCCTTTACACGCACATGAACTTTAACCACTTAAGGACCGCCTCCTGCAGATATTCATTCTTTTAGTGCCCGGTCCGAAGCTCCGTGACCGCGGCCGCGTGACCCACGGACCCGATCGCCGCCGGAGTCCCGCGATCGGTCCCCGGAGCTGAAGAACGGGGAGAGCTGTGTGTAAACACAGCTTCCCCGTTCTTCACAGTGGCAGCTTCATTGATCGTGTGTTCCCTAATACAGGGAAACACGATCAATGACGTCATACGTCTGGCCCCGCCCCCCTACAGTTAGAAAAACATATGCGGTCACACATAACCCCTACAGCGCCCCCTAGTGGTTAACTCCCAAACTGCAATTGTCATTTTCACAGTAAACAATTCATTTTTATAGCATTTTTTGCTGTAAAAATGACAATAGTCCCAAAAATGTGTCAAAATTGTCCGATGTGTCCGCCATAATGTCGCAGTCATGAAAAAAATCGCTGATCACCGCCATTAGTAGTAAAAAAAAATAATAATTAATAAAAATGCAATAAAACTATTTCCTATTTTGTAAACGCTATAAATTTTGTGCAAACCAATCGATAAACGCTTATTGCGATTTTTTCTTTACCAAAAATAGGTAGAAGAATAAGTATCAGCCTAAACTGAGGAAAAAAAAAAGTTTTTTTATATCTTTTTGGGGGATATTTATTATAGCAAAAAGTAAAAAAGATTGAATTTTTTTCAAAATTGTCGCTTTATTTTTGTTTATAGCGCAAAAAATAAAAGAAAGCTCTATTTGTGGGAAAAAAAGGACGCCAATTTTGTTTGGGAGCCACATCGCACTACTGCACAATTGTCAGTTAAAGCGACGCAGTGCCGAATCGCAAAAACTATCCAGGTCCTTTACCTGCATGAAGGTCCGGGTCTTAAGTGGTCTTAAGTGGTTAATGGCATCCCAGTCTTAGTCCGTAGGGTTCAATATTGAGCTGGCCCACCCTTTGCAGCTATAACAGCTTCAACTCTTCTGGGAAGGCTGTCCACAAGGTTTAGGAGTGTGTTTATGGGAATGTTTGACCATTCTTTCAGAATTTGTGAGGTCACTGATGTTGAACGAGAAGGCCTGGCCGCAGCATCTGCTTGAATTCATCCCAAAGGTGTTCTATCAGGTTGAGGTCGGGACTCTGTGCAGGCCAGTCAAGTTCCTCCCACCCCAAACTCGCTCATCCATGTCTTTATGGACCTTGCTATGTGCACTGGTCCAAATCATTAGGTGGAGGGGGGCGGGGTTATGGTGTGGGGTTGTTTTTCAAGGGTTGGGATTGGCCCCTTAGTTCCAATAAAGGGAACTCTTAAGGCGTCAGCATACCAAGACATTTTGAACAATTTTATGCTCCAAACTTTAGTGGGAACAGTTTGGGGATGGCCCCTTCCTTTTCCAACATTACTGTACACCAGAGCACAAAGCAAGGTCCATAAAGACATGGACTTAGCAAGGGTGGTGGAAAATTTACTTCAAGTGCAATAATTCACATTATAATAGTAACTAAAACATATAAAATTAAGTGTAACAATCTAAAAAATATAAAAATTACAAAGTGCTATAATGGTGTGAACATTCCAACTAAAAAAGTGTTGCACTTGAAGTTAATTTGTATTGCAATTATCTGTAGAAGGGGATCCACCATACCTGCTAAGTTTTTAATAGTCTTGGTTTCAGTCTGATGTATATTATATGTGAAGTTGCGTATAACAGAGACCGGTATTGTGGTAATATTGACGTTTACTGAGATTTCCATACATTAGAGGGTTTTACCATTATTGTTAAGTTATTGATTAGTAACAGTGCTTAGCAGCAAGTCTTTTACTGACACTTTTTGGCACTGACAGGTGGTGCTGATTAGCAGCATCAATGGGCAGCACTGATGGGCACTGATTGGCAGAAATGATGGGCACTAATAGCTGCCCCTGATTGACACTGATAGGTGTCACTGATTGACAGCACTGATGGGCACTTATTGGCACTGATAGGCAGCACTGCTGGGCAGCACTGATTGGCACTGATAGGCAATGCTGATGGGCACTGATAAACATCACTAATGGGCACTGATTGGTAGCATTGATTGGCACTGATTGGCAGCATTGCATGACACTGATTGGCACTGATAGGCAGCATTGGTTGGCACTGATTGCCAACATTAATTGGCACTGACAGGGCAAGGGGGAGTTTCACATGCATCAGATAGTAAGACTTGCAAGAGCCGCTCAGTTTGTGAACTGTCAGGTAATGTAACTGCATGCAGGGAGAAAGACCAGCCATCATTCTTGCTGAATCTACCCTGGCAATTGATGCACATGGGATGTATAGGAGGGGAGAGTCACTCAAACAGCAGGAGCCGCTCTGCAAGTGATGAAAAGAGCCATGTAGATCAGCTTTAGCTCAGGTTCACACTGAGCTGCGGGAATGAAGCTGTGCAACAGCTGAACTCGCACGATTTTACTCCTGCTTGTCAGTTCCGATTTCGGCCGCCATTTCAGAGACATCTGTGCAGGTGTCAATTTAAATCGCAGCCCAAAATAACAAAAAGTAGTACAGAAAATACTTTTTGAAATCGGTGCAGTGCAGCACATGCAGTGTCACACCGATTAGGAATGTGCCATTAAAGCGATGTTTCACCCTGCAGAACAACTTTTTAGCATAAAATTCGGCATAGTAGCGCGAGCTACAGTATGCCTGTCTTAATTTTTTTATCCCCGTACTCACTGTTATATCGTACATAGAAGATTCCGACTGCCCGCGCGGAATGGGCGTTCCTTTCAAGAGGGAGGGTGATTGACGGCCGGCTCTGGCACGTCACGCTCCCCGAAGACAGCCGGAGTAGGTCACGGCTCTTCACGGCGCCTGCGCACAGGCTATGCGCAGGCGTCGTGAAGAGCCAAGCCTATTTCGGCTATTTCCGGAGAAGCGTGACGCGCCAGAGCCGGCCGTCAATCACCTTCCGTCTGGATTGGAACGCCCATTCCCCGTGGGCAGTCGGAATCTTCTATATACGATATAACAGTGAGTACGGGGATAAAAAAATTAAGACAGGCATACTGTAGCTCGCGCTACTATGCCAAATTTTATGCTAGAAGAAAAAAAATGTTTTTTTTTTTTTTTTTATAGGGTGAACCCCCGCTTTAACATGTGATTTGACATTGAACCAGGGCTTAAAGTGGTTGTAAACTAAAAAAAAAAACAACCTGCAAGACAAAGGCATAATGAGCTAATATGCATCGCATACTAGCTCATTATTAAATACTTACCTTAGATCGAAGATGTGGCAGCGGTCCTTGCACACTGATGTGACCGGCGACATGTCTCCGAAGTTATTTCCAGCGTTATTTCTAGGTTTGCAGGATCCGGCGCTGTGATTGACCAGAGCCGCGATGGTGTCACTAATCGGCTGACGATCCACAGTGACTACACTTCCCTTTTTATGAGCGCATGTTGTACTACTTTTTAGTGAGTAGCCATTTGGCTGTTTTAATTAATAAATTCCATATTATCAGACATACTGCACTTAGTAGGCAATTTTTTTCTTTATGTTTTTGCTATTACAGAGTCTTACTTCACTCTCTAAAGTGCTGCCACTGTGTATATGTCATCCTGAACTGTTTATATATGAATTTTAAATATTGGGACTTTCATTACCATCCTCTTTATTTTAATTCAGTCACTGGTCTTTTCGTTTCCCTTCCTCCCCTTCCCTTTTTATAATTATTTATCCACTTTTTGTGGTATTGTGGTTCAAATTTCCCTCTTTCGCGCCATCATTGTGTTTGTTTTTTCACTAATAGACATGCATGCAGGAGCCACTGAACACAGCATGGCTACTGAAGAAGTGGCACGAGCAGGCCATTTATTCAGTGCGCTTGTGCCGATGACATCGGCACATGCTGATACAGTTAACATCTTCTAAACTTTGCAAGTTTAGGAGATATTCACGGTACCTACAGGTAAGCTTTATTATAGGTTTACCTGTAGTGAAAAGTGGTGTAACAGGGCTTACAACCACTTTAACAGGAGAAATAAGGAAATCAATGGCTTTACAAAAAGGCAGCAGACATAGCATGTCCACTGAGAGGGCAACGCAACTTCCAGAGAATTGGCTAAAACAGCATTGCCATTAGACATGTGCAATTTGTTTAGTTCCGAATGAGCTTTTTAACAAATTTAAACAAATTTGCTTATTCGGGAAATATCAGAATTTACGAATATCAGAATTTTTTCGAATATTCAGAAATTCGGAAAGTAGAAAATTCAAAACTTCGGAAATTTGAAATTTTGGAAATTCGCAAATTCTAAAATTAGTAATATCAAATTTGAAAATTCGCAAATTCAACATTTTTAAAATTGTTCACCAATAAATATGTGAAAAGTGTGGTGTGCCTTTATATTCAGCCCCCTTTAGTCTGATACCCCTAACTAAAATCTAGTAGAACCTATTGCATTCAGAAGTCACCTAATAGAGTCCACCTGTGTATAATTTAATCTCAGTATAAATACAGCTGTTCTGTGAAGCCCTCAGAGTATTGTTAAAGAACCTTAGTGAAACAACAGCATCATGAAGGCCAAGGAACACACCAGACAGGTCAGGGATAAAGTTGTGGAGAAGTTTAATGTAGAGATAGGTTATAAAAACATAGCACAACTTTGAACATCTCAAGGAGCACTGTTCAATCCATCATCCAAAAACAGAAAGAGTATGGCACAACTGCAAACCTACCAAGGCATTCCACCTAAACTGACAGGCCGGGCAAGGAGAGCATTAACCAGAGAAGCAGCCAAGAAGCCCATGGTAACTATGGAGGAGCTGCAGAGATCCACAGTTTAGGTGGGAGAATCTGTCCACAGGACAATTATTAGTCATGCCCTCCACAAATCTATGTGGCAAGAAGAAAGTAATTGTTGAAAGAAAGCCATAAAAAATCCTGTTTGAAATTTGCGAGAAGCCATGTGGGGGACACAGAAAACATGTAGAAGGTGGTGCTCTGGTAAGATGAGACCAACATTGAACTTTTTGGCATAAAAGCAAAATAAAACTAAAACTAACACCCCGAACACACCATCCACACCGTGAAACATAGTGGTGGCAGCATCATGTTGTGGGGATGCTTTTCTTCAGCATTGGCATGGAAGCTGGTCGGAGTTGATGGGTAGATGGATGGAGCCAAATACAGGGCAAGCTTAGAAGAAAACCTGTTAGAGTCTGCAAAAGACTTTAGACTGGAGTGGAGATTCACCTTCCAGCAAGACAACAACTCTAAACATACAGCCAGAGCTACAATGGAATGGTTTAGATCAAAGCATATTCATGTGTTAGAATGACGCAGTCAAAGTTCATATCTAAATACAATTGAGAATCTGTGGCAAGACTTAAGCCCCATACACACAACCGGTTTTTCTGGCAGGAAAACTGCGAAGAGAGCTTTTGGCCGGGAAAACCGGACGTGTGTATGCTTCCTCACAGTCTTCCCGACAGGAAAACTGCCGGGAATCCCGGCAGGAAAATAGAGAACCTGCTCTCTATTTTCCTGCCAGGATTCCCGGTGGTTTTAAATCCGGCAGTTTTCCTATGCGGAAACACTGCGAGGGAGCATACAAACGGCCGGGATTCCCGGCCAAAGCTCTCCTCGCAGTTTTCCCAACGGGAAAACCTCTCGTGTGTACACAGGGAAAGTTACAGAGTAGGTTCTCGGTTTTCCCGTTGGGATTCCAGCCGGGAATCCCGGTCGTGTGTACAGGTCTTTACTGTTCACAGATACTCTCCATCCAAACTGACAGAGCTTTCACTCTCTAGAAGTGCAAAGCTGGTAGATACATAACCAAAAAGATTTGCCGCTGTAATTGCAGTAAACAGTGGTTCTACAAAGTATTGACTCAGGGGGGCTGAATACAAATGTACGCCAGTCACACTTTTCACATATTAATGTGTAAAAAAAAAAGTTTGAAAACACATAATTTTCCTTCCACTTCACAATTATGTGCCACTTTGTGTTGGTCTATCACATAAAATCCCAATAAAATATATTTACGTTTTTGGTTGTAACATGACAAAATTTGGTAAATTTCAAGGGGTATGAGAATTTTTTCAAGGCACTGTATAGGAAATTATTTTAAAGAAATATGCACAAAGAATTTTTGGGGGGTTTAATGAAACTTAAATGGAAAGCAGAACCATGGAAGTCTTCAAAACATATCAGAAACTAGTATCCATCAGTATTCACCAACTGAAATATAATTTATTTCATTGATATAAAAAAAATGTATTTGACACTGTGTCCTGGCCTTATGTATCTTATATATATACTGTAAATTTATAAAAATGGGGCTCTGGCTCCAAGAATCAATTTTACTCCCCCTCCGCATATCTAAAGTATGTGGGCTTTAAATACCCCCCTTCTCCATCAAGCAGGAAACCAGAAAGGGCTATCCCATATCCCTGCTTCTGTCCTACTCTTTTTGAGGCCAAATATGCCCCATTACACTGGAAACTTTAATCTCTTCTACAGAATTAGGCTACCTACAAATGTCCTGGTTAAGATGACGTACCTGCCTAAATTATTGTACTTATTTAAAGTCTTACGTTCACCGATTCCTGCCTCTGTCATGTGTTCCATCCAAAGCCAGGTGATGTACTTTATTTAGCAGTGCTGCAAACCAAGAATCTTGAAACGTGTTATGCTTCAAACCAGACCGTATGGGGAACTGGGAGTCCCCAATTTCTTGAGATATTACCAAGCTGTGCAAATTACACAAAATGACTAAATACCATGCCGGCTCCAAAACACCACTGTGGGTTGAAATGGAAGCTGTTGATTGCATTCCCCTGTTTGACCATAACATGTTGTGGCTTCAGCCTTGGGATTGGAAGACACTTCTTAACCCCATTACACAGCATTCATTGCAGCTCTGGGACAGTCTCAAGTACTTTTGAGGCCTACTCTCTTCCCACCTACCACTATTCTCTATTATTAGAAACACCACTTTCGACCCAGCTTTTGAATCCCCTGGATTCTTTAAACAATAGATTACTTCAAAAGCTACATGCGTTTATTTTCTGTTGATCCCTAGAGGATTCAAACCTTTTGCTGACCTTCAAAAAACCCACAACAGTTCTTCTGAACTATTTCAGTACCTACGGGATAAACATTATGTGACATCAACTGTGCACCTTAGGAGAGATCCTCTAACCTTCACACCTTTTTAATCTAAATGTAAAAATTACCCCCATTTGATGGAGCTAATTAGCCTACTTTATGGAACCCTAACCTAACCAATTGTCTGTTGACCATGAAATCTGGTACTAAATCTGGACTTTTTGGTCTACAGATATGTGCTATATGCTGCCGCCATCTTTGTCTGAGCACAAGGAGTCCTTTTGCCATATCCACAGTGGGGAATTCCACGTTCCGGTGTCCCTAAGAAGGCAGCATTGGAACAGCCACCTGGATTCAGCGATTGACATCTACACTGAGTGCCTGACTGACCCCTTGCGGGTCCAACTTTCTGGTAAGTGGCCATCCTTTTCTGTTTGCATTGGATTGACGTTACCTGCCAGCTGATTCATTTGAGGCAGCACATATTCTGAAGAGTCAAAGTTCTGAGAACTGGCTTGTTTCCCAGATAGGACTTAATTGCATCATCAGTATTTTTGCACAGTCTATTATGGGATTTATGCATTGCACTTATCAATAATTTACACATTTATGATTTTTTTTCATCGTTTATTTAGTAGCACACTTTTTTCCGTTGTTTATATATACTAAATCTGGACCACCACAAAGTCCTGATCTATTAATGTGACTACACTTAAAACAAACTACAAAGTACTGCTCCATTGCTCCTTTCTAAAATAGTACATATTAACTCTAATGCCCTGTACACACGATCGGATATCTGATGGAATCTAATCTGATGGATTTTTTCATCGGATATCCGATGAAGCTGGCTTTCACCAGTCTTGCCTACACACCATCGGTTAAAAATCTGATCGTAACATGTTACACATTTGGTGGTCCTGCCCCCGCATTAGATCCTTCTGGAAAAGAGTCTTCCGCACCATGGGCTCCTTGCTAGAGAAAAGGATACCTCCACAGCCTAACACGGCGCTCCTGAATCAGTGCATCCCAGGCCTACCTAAACACTCCAGGATTTTATCAGTTTTCATTTTATTGGGGGCCAGGATGACCATAGCTAAAGCTTGGAGGAAACCCGCAGTTTCTTTCCAGATGTTTAGGAGGAAAGTCTCCTGGATAATGTCACAAGAACAAATAGTAGCAAAGCGGGCGGACCAGACTGACAAATTCAGATCTATATGGGAACCCTGGGCTACCTTCTGCAACGTCTCTCTCCTGCCTGGGGTACCACCTGGAGGCGGGATCACCCCATCCTGATCCTCACTAAGCTTCTCTGTCTTTTTCCTCTTTACCACGTTTCTCTATCTCTTTCCCTCTCTCCCCCTGTAAGCACCTCCCTTGGTGCTTGATGCTGCTGTCGGGTAGGATGTTAAATTTCAGGTTAGGCCCCACTTGGTGGGGTCGCCTCGAGAGCGGGCAGACCTCATCCCCCGAGGGGGCAGAGTGCGGCTGATTTATTCCGGCCCGGGCACCTGACCCTGGTACTAGGGACGCAGTGTGATCCCTTATAGGGGCGTCCGGTGTGCCATGGGTTATGGGACCTGAGCGGTACTAAAGTATTAGTAGGAACCTTGAAATGGCGCTCACACTACTGGTTTTGACATTGTGATCTGCTCGCTCTTGAGGAGTACATAGACTATGTTTTGTAGGATTAGGGGAGTTTCTCTCCCGACATGAATATGTTAGATGTAACTGACGCATCTTACACATGTACCAATGTTAAATGACATGTTGTTCTTTGGAAAAAACTTTCAATAAAAACATTTAAACAGTTAAAAATCTGATCGTGTCCAACGCGGTGACGTAAAACACTACGACGTGCTGAGAAAAATTAAGTTCAATACTTCCGAGCATGCGTCGACTTGATTCTGAGCATGCGTGGATTTTTGACCGACGGATTTTCCCACAGACGATCGTTTTTTTCTATCGGTTTTTGATCCATAAGAAAAATTTAAAACAGGTTCTATTTTTTTTCACCGATGGGAAAAAAAACAATTGGGCCCACAAACGATCGGTTCGTCCGATGAAAACGGTCCATAAGTCCGTTTTCATCAGTTGAACTGATCGTGTGTACAGGGCATTATGCATTTCTTTCATGGCTGTTCATAGGTCAGCTCCTTTTTTCCTTGTCAAGAATATCTTTATTAAATGCAAAAAAAAATTGTACATGAAGCATACATTCGTTACAGTAATCAGGTGGTTATTATAACATAAGATTGACTAACAGTATCATCTTTCTTAAACAACAATAAACGGGAATATTTTAGCCATGTTCTGTGTACTATCGCAGGAAGAGTTTAAGTAGTTAACATAGCCAAATATGTAATCCTTACAACTTGTCCTAGTGGCTAGTGGATAATATATCAAAGATAATACGTCCTTATTTAATGTAACCTTACTACCTATCAACTTTAAATTTCTAAAATGTGCTACCTTTTCAAAGTTAACGGTAGATACACGAGGGTACTACCTTATGCAGTATCAGATCAGGAAAAGGAAGAAGGGAAGAAAAGGAAGGAAAATGGGGGGGGGGGGGTCAGGTAAGGAAGTCTGCAGGGATGGGCTAGGATCCGTCGTCAAAGCATGAAATGTACAACAGTTATTTTTGTATAGGAAAGCTCCTTTTTTCACACATGGTGGTGTAGTGGCTCTGGTGTCAGGTGTATAGGATGATACATACCCTATTAAGCAAACACTGCCAATAAATCCACAATTGGAAACCATAAAGATTGCCCAAATCCCAATTTATTTTCAAAATCCTCATTTGTACAGCCACTAAACAAATTATACCAAAACCTGTCTTTTGAAATGCTTATATGAGTCTGAGGTTTAATCCTAAATCCAATAAGTCAATGAGAAGCTGACAACTAGGTTTCAGGAAGTTAGGTCTACATTTTGGTGAGTCTGGGAATTATTTTCCATGAGATTTCGCTCTTCAACTATTGGAACTGTAGAAACCACCACTTTTGTGGTGGTTATTATCACCTCTCCCCTGCTTACTCTACCCCCACCCCTCTCCCCCTCTCTTCTCAGTTCCACCCTTTGCCATGTTGCCTTTTCTCATGACTGTTTCGTTTCTTCTTTTACATTGATCCGTAGGCTATATGCAGTATCTTTACTCATTTAACACCCCTATGGTGTTATATACCAGAGGTTCACTGTCCCTAAAAAGTATACAGCTTTTTTTTTTGTTAAACACTGTTCCCGCGCAAACAACTGTCATGCACAGAAAAATCTGTACATTATTCTTTGACTTTGTCATTTGTTCTTATACTTACAATACAAAAATGTATTGAATAAGAAATGTAATTTGTGGTTGGGCCAACTCTGTCTTTAACAGAAGCAGTTTATTGATTTTTAAAGTTTAGCAAATATACACATACGATTTTGGACCAAATAACAGGTCTTAATAAAAGAGCTGACATAATTAAAGTAAGGCACAAATTCAAACTCAGTCACTGGTCTTACACACCTTTGAACATTTGTCACTTACAGACAGACTGACAGTGAGGCCACACTCACTTTACATTCTGCTGAATTGCATTTATGGATGTTATGCCTCATATTTAGTTAAGGTAGCTCATTCATTTGAATGGGCTGTCAACACACCAGAATGAACGGAAAAAAAAAAAAACATGATTGAATACTAGATATAAACAGCGCTCGCAGGATATAGTGCAAGCCACACAAATTGCTGATAGATTGGTGTCAAAATGACAAAAGGTGCTATGACCTGTAGTGAAGTTAAAGTAATTGGGTATAAACAGCGCTTACAGAATGTGACTAAACAGCTACCGGTAACTGAAAGTATAGCTAAATTACATGACCATACTCAACAATATACAATAGTGAACAAAAACATCAAAAATAGACAAATATATCTGTAGATACAGTGCTAGTGCAGTGGTTCTCAACCTTTTCAGTGCCGTGACCCCTTGATAAAATTTCCAAGTTGTGGGGACCCCTAACAGTAAAGTTATTTTTATAGCAAGGGTTGTCAGCACCCAAGGCAAGACCAGTAATGTGCGCCCCTAACCCACGGCCATTTAGCGCTCCCTAAGTCCCTTCCACTCATACAGTATTAAAACCCTTATTGTACATGTTGGGATGTACCACTCTTTCTCTTGGTTTTCCTTTCTTTCCCTTGTATCTCTCTCCTAATTTATTGTTTTTCTTTCCCCCATCCTTCTCTCTAGCCTTCTTTCTTCTTTTTTCTCTTATTCTCTCTCCTTTTTTCTCTGTTCCTCCCCCTTTTTTCCTCTCCCTTCCATGAACTCTCAACTTTTATTCTTTCTCTTACTCCTTGGGGGGTGGGGGGGAATCGGATGAGTGGCAGTGCTGGCGGGTGGGGTGGGAACAGTGACAATGCCGGCAGGGAGTTTTGTTCAGCCAACATAGGTGCTCTTGATCAAGGTCATCTGCTGATCTGAGAACTGTAGTGGGGACTTTTAATAGCAACTATAATCACAGGTAGTGTTACTCACTTTGTCTCTGACTTTGTGGTGTCTTGTAGCAGTGACACCTATGCCAAAATCAGTAGATGGGGTCTCCTCCAGCCCCTCCTAGTTCACATTCCTCACCAGTCAGCTGACCTCTAGTCTCTGCCCCCCAGACATGATGTAAACTGTATGTGAAGAGCCTGACGGGTGGCCGCCGTCTCCAGGAACAGCCCAACTGGGCGGCCGCAAAAAAGGATGGAAGAGCAGTGCGGGCTTCAGGAACAGCCCAGGATTTGGTGACCCCTGGCAACCCCCAGGTTGAGAACCACTGTGCTAGTTGCTCCAAAGAAAGTGCATAAGTGCTGCAAAACTATTGCTGGGCACAACCAATGCAATTTACTAATGTGCATTGTGTTGAGTCCCATAAATAGTGCACGCTCCATTCTGGTGTATGATCGATCGACTTTGAACATCCATGGGAACAACTTTTGAGAGAGGCTTCTGAGAAACCCATTTGTCCTTTACCTGATCTTATAGATCACAGCGCTCCTGACCCCAGACTGCAAAGTTGTGGGTCCATGACATTTGGTGAGTGGGGTCACAAGCGGGGAGTGTGGCATTTGACACAGGCAATATTTTTGGAGCACCTAGCACTTTATCTTCAGATTTATTTGCCTATTTTGATGTTTTTGTTCGCTATTGTATATTGTTTTGTATGGTCATGTAATTTAGCTGCACTTTCAGTTAGCCGTTTAGTCACATTCTGTAAGCGCTGTTTATACCCATTTATATGTCAAACATGGGCAAATACACTTATGCAAGCATGTTCGCACTTATGTTTATGGGATAGGCCACCACCACACCAAAAACACAAGAATGGAGCGTGCACCATTTCTAAAACTCAACACAATGCACATTAGTAAATTGCATTGGTTGTACTGTGCTTGCCATGGGTTGTACTGTTCATCAGCAAGGTGCATTGGGAGGCCATTTATTATAATTGTCACCACATTATACCAACACATGTATCCAATGCAATAGTTTGAATGGGCCCTAAAGCATCTGTTCACCCAACCACATGAAAATTTCAGAGTTCCTGGATTTTGCACAACTGATGGTGCCCAATATGAGGGGGTATAATTTACTCTGTTGAAACTTATTTTATGGAAAATGCAACAGAAGTAGTGGGAACAAGCAAAGTGGTTATGAATACTAAAAACTATTTAACCGTTTCAGCCCCGGAAGATTTGGCTGCTCAATGACCAGGTAATCATTTGCGATACGGCACTGCATCACTTTGACTGACAATTGCGCGGGCGTGCGATGCTGGACCCAAACAAAATTGACATACTTTTTTTTCCACAAATAGAGCTTTCTTTTGGTATTATTTGATCACCTCTGCGGTTTCTATTTTTTGCGCTATAAAACAAAAGAAGAGCGACAATTTTGAAAAAAACACAGAGGGGGTTATTTACAGTACGAAAGGCAAATCCAAGTTGCACTACAAGTGCAAACTACAATTGCAAAGTGCACTTGAAATTGCACTGAAAGTGCACTTGGAAGTGCAGTCGCTGTAGATCTGAGGGGGAACTGTAAGGAAAATAAAAAACAGCATTTTAGCTTGCACATGATTGGATAATAAAATCAGCAGAGCTTCCCCTCATTTCAGATCTATCCCTCAGATTTACAGCGACTGCACTTCCAAGTGCATTTTCAGTGCAATTTCAAGTGCACGTTGCACTTTTAGTTTGCACTTGTAGTGCAAAGTGGATTTGCCTTTTGTAAATAACCCCCGATATAATTTACTTTTTGCTGTAATAAATATCGGTGTTCATACATTGTATGAACATACGATCAGTCTCCTCTCCCCTGAAAGAACTGGGATCTGTGGGCCAAATCCTCAAAAGAGATACGACGGAGTAACTGCTGTTACTCCATCGTATCCCTGGTCCTAACTATGGAACTGATCCACAGAATCAGTTTTCCATAGTTAGGGAGAAGATCCGGCATGTGTAATTGAATTACACTGCCGGATCTTAGGATGCAGTATCGCATCCGCCGCTGGGGGCATTTCATGTCGAAATGCCACCTCGGGTATGCAAATTAGCACTTACGGAGATCCACAAAGCTTTTCAGCTTCGTTTTTTCTCCGTAAGTATTAAGTTGCATACGCAAAATTAGGGCTGCTTTTACATGGTGTAAAGTTAGTACACCATGTAAAAGCAGACCCTTCTGTCTAGCGACGCGTTTTTTTTTCAAATTTGAATTATTTTTTTCGCGCCGTATCTTTTTTTTTTCCCGACGCAACTTTATTGACCCGTCACAATCCACAAAGCCCGGCGTAACGTAATTTTGCGCTATGCATGTCGGGAAAATGACGTCACGAGCATGTGCAGTACGGCCCGGAACGGGAGCGCGCCTCATTTAAATGGGAATCGCCCCCATGAAATGAGGAACGCCTTGCGCCGGCGGAATTTAAGTTGCACGGCCAGAAATTTCTAGGTAAGTGCTTTGTGGATCGGGCACTTAGGTAGAAATTTTAAGGCAGTGTAACTTAAATTAGAAATTCGCCGTTACGCCGGGTCTTTGTGGATTTGGCCCTGTGTGTTTACACACACAGATCCCGGTTTTCGCTTTGTCACGAGCAATCACAGGTGCCCGGTAGTCATTGTGCCCGCTGGGCACTCGCATTGTCTCCTGGGGTGAGCCACGGGCTGGCACATCTCCAGCGATGCACGCGTGCCCCTAGTGAGCAAAAGTAAAACTGCAGCAGATGGTCGGCAAGTGGTTAAAAGGTAATTCAATCAAGTTAAGTGTATGTGAGTATAAATTTGGCAATATGCAATATGATGTATAGATGTAGAATGCAACATTTTGATAGTTTTTTTTCTACATTGCAGGGTGGTGATAGATATCCCTGATGAAGATAATTTACAGATATTTGAAACGTTGGATTTCCCTATAAGGTATTGAATTTCATATATGGTATTGGGTATCACCACCGAACATACAATGTGTATATAACCACTGTCATTGATGTTTTTAATGGGATGCTATGATACTCATGGAGGTTTATTTTAAACTGTGAACAATAACATTTTTATTTTTTAATACAATATGTTTCTGGTTATATTTGTTGCCGTGTAAAAGTTCCAAAAAGAGGTGCATTGGAGTTTTTTCTGTGAATACTAAACACTGTACTGTAACAGAAGGGATGAAGATTTGGCATACCGCGGTCTTCAGGGAGAACTGGCTACATATGGAGGTCTCTCCCCTTGTAAGTCCCCAGTAGTGCTACTGTACTCACACTCCTTTCACTTGCTCCAGGGCTTCCTCTGTGTGTTGTGGCACACCCAAGGTCATTCCCTAAAACCAAGGGCACCCCATAGGGCCACCGACAGTCCCCACTATATCTCCATCTGGCACATGCCTATTTATGAGGTAAGCCTTGCCCCCTGCCAGCCCCTAACTGGGGATTGGCTAAGGCCCTCGTAAATATTCCAAATAGCCCCTCTGCAGCTCTACCAACCAGCTATAGATGTTTCTACAACCTTCTAGACCAGGGAGAGGCACCAGAGGAGCAGTCAGGATGAGTCATTCAGCCCCGACTCACTGAGCCCTGACCCAGATTCACAACTCAGGTTTAGCCCTCAACCAAGCTAAAATAACAAACCTTCACTTCAATGCCCATCTTACATCTAGCACACACTAGAGGGTGCTACATGTCCAATGGGCAAAAGGAAAGCAATATCAACCTGAAAGAAGTTTTCCCCACTTTGTTTATAAAACACAATTTGGCAGGAGTGCTTCTTTAACTGTTTACTATTAGCACTATTTGGTATCGCACAGTTTATTTTTCATAAATCCTCAAACTGTATACAGAAAAAGCAGCTAAACAAAAGGTTGTTTTTTTAATAAAGAAAAAATATAACTGTTGTGTATGCCTGAGGAAGAGATTGCAAGGAGTTATAGGCTTAGCATGCAGCTTATTTAAGATCTTTCGGTTTAACATCTGTCAGATTTGAAACTGTTCAGAACTCTCCTCTAACAACTTGTGTCTATTAAATGCATTTGTTGTCTTATGACTGATAGTTATATAAAACAGGAACAGATACTGAGATTGTATCAAAGAAAACATTCATGCATGTTCCTGCAAATTGCAGATAAACAAGAAAACAATTTGGATTTTTAAAGTTGTCTTCATTTAGAGAGGAGGTTCATGCCTTGATTTTTTTTGTTTGAATATGTCAATTTACTTTACATTTTTCTTTATGGGTCTGAGCAATAATCAGGTCTGGACTGGCAGTAGGGAAATTCTGGTGTCTACCAGGAATGCTACCACATATTGGTGAGCTGATATACTGTACTTATCGGCGTATAACACGCACAGGCGTATAACACGCACCCTAACTTTAGGAGGGAAGTTTCAGGAAAAAAAACTTTCCACAGCCCCTGCGTATAACAGGCAGGCACAGTTTTTCAGGGTAAAAAAGTGAGTGTTATATGCCAATAAATACAGTAATTGATGTATAAAGCATTGCGTGGATCCTCTGTAACATCAGAGGTAACCATGACTGAGAAGCTGTCTGATCTTCTTCAGAAACCCTTGTTGGGATTAATGAACTTATTACAGTGATGGTTTCAGGTCACAGCCCCTGGATTTTCCTCATTGGTGACAACTGATGTTGCAGGCAACAACAAACTTTTTAAAAGGCAGACAAAGGCAGACAGAAAAAAGGTAAGGATCAGAAACTGAAATAAAATAAAAGGCCAGCACATCAAAAATTAAAGACCTAACGTCTTACTGAGATCTCAGTTGTAATAACAGCTTATGCAAAAGAAAATACAAAACCACCAAATTGAAGTCTTTATTTTTTATGTGTTGGCCAGTTTTGCTTTTTTAGATTTTCATGGTATCTCTATTGTCCAATTTCTCCTTATGGTTGACATTTCTCCTTAAGGTTGACGCTGGAGCCTGGGAATGACGTCAGCGGAAGCGGGACGGGAACCAGCGTGGAACGCAAACAGGAAGTATGTCATCAGGACGGGACGCGTTTCGGAACAGCTCATTGGTTCCTTCTTCAGCCGATGACTTGTCATGAGCTGTTCCAAAACGCATCCTGCCCTGGTGACATACTTCCTGTTTGCCTTTCACGCTGGTTCCCATCCCGCTTCTGCTGATGTCGTTGCCAGGCTCCAGCGTTACTGTGTCTCCTAAGCCTGCAGCGTTCATCGGCTGTTGCCTCTTAGATTACACTGGAAGTTTTACTACATACTGGGACTGCCCTGCTATTGGAACCTTTCCTTGAATGCACTTACTACATGCTCCTGTTCATCTGTTATCCTGTAAGTGTTTTTAATCCTTTGGGGATATTAAAGGTTTTTATTTATGCACTTAGAGGCCTTTTGTTTGTTTGTTTTATTGGCTAAGGATCCGCCTACTGCCTGCTGCTTGCTGCCAACCACATGGGAAGTAGACCTGATGGGAAACTAGTCTCTGTGAATCCCTATCAGGCTCTGCCAACCCAACCTTTAAGCTCCCCTGCCACTGCCCTGTCTTTGTGACAGCTTCAGTGGCAAGAGAAAGCACAGTTGCACTGAGGAAAGGGTGTTCATATGGATTCATCCTCAGTGCGCCTCTAAAAGCAGTGCATGCCACAAATCCATATCTTGTTTACAACAAATACATGAATCTGTCCCTTTCATGAACATTTGTCTTGTGGAAGCACGATGGAGTTCTAAAGACTTACAGACACTCTATGAATTCCCCAGTGTTCATTTTATTAGTAGAAAACGAATGTAAACTATTGGATATAAGAAGTATGTGTGTCTTAAAGCGGGGGTTCACCCGAAAAAATGTTTAACATTAGATTGAGGCTAATTGTGGGAAGCACAATCGGGTGTTTTTTTTAAATCAATGCAGTACTTACCGTTTTAGAGATAGATGTTCTCCGCCGCTTCCGGGTATGGTCTTCGGGACTGGGCGTTCCTATTTGATTGACAGCCTTCCAACCGTCGCATACAGCACGTCACGAGTTGCCGAAAGAAGCCGAACGTCGGTGCGGCTCTATACGGCGCCTGCGCACCGACGTTCGGCTACTTTCGGCAACTTGTGACGCGCTGTATGCGCGTAAATAGGAACGCCCAGTCCCCCATACCCGGAAGCGGCGGAGAACATCTATCTCTAAAACAGTAAGTACTGCATTGATTTAAAAAAAAAACACCCGATTGTGCTTCCCGCAATTAGCCTCAATCTAATGTGTTTTTCGAGTGAACCCCCGCTTTAACTACTTGCTGACCAGCCGCTGTCATTATATGGCGGCAGGTTGGCTCCCCTGCGTGAATCGCCGTAGATGTATGGTGGGCACTTTAAGGGCTATAGGGCTTGAGACCGGAGCTGATGCACGTGGCTGGCAGTCACGATGTCAGCCGGCAACCCACAATTGCTCCTCAGAGAACCATAATGGGGAATATGTCAATGTAAACAGACAGATCCCCATTCTTTCAAGGAAGCAGAGAGAGATCTGCTGTTCCTAGTGATCAGGAAGAGCGATTTCTTGATCACCCCCTAGTGTTAACCCCTTCCCTGCCTGTGACATTTATACAGTAATCAGTAGCTATTTTTAGCTCTGATTGCTGTATAAATTTCAATGGTTCCAAAAAAGTGTCAAGTGTCCGAGCTGTCCACCGCAATGTTGCAGTCCCACTAACAATCACAGATCACCACCATTACTGGTAAAAAATAAAAAGAATAAGAAAAAATGCCATAAATATACAAATATATCCCTTATTTTGGAGACGCTATAACTTTTGCGCTAACCAATCAATATATACTTATTGTGATTTTTTTTTACCAAAAATATGTAGAATACATATTGGTCTAAACTGATGAAGAAATTCATATATTTTTTTAGTTTTTCGGGATATTTATTATAGCAAAAAGTAAAACATATTGTTTTTTTTTTTTTCAAAATTGTCACTCTTTTTTTGTTTATAGCACAAACAATTTAAACCGCAGAGGTGATCAAATACCACCAAAAGAAAGCTCTATTTGTATGAAAAAATGATGTCAATTTTGTTTGGGTACAACATTGCATGTCTGCGCAATTGTCAGTTAAAGCGACGCAGCACTGTATCGCAAAAAATGGCCCGGTCAGGAAGGGGGTAAATTCTTTCGTTACTGAAGTGGTTAATGTGTGAAAGGCGACTAAAAAAGAAGACATGAACAAAAAAAACGGCATGCTTATATTGAATGCATTGAATGTGAAAGAGCACATTAAAATAGACACGTGTATAGATTTGATAAGTGATTCTCATGGGTTATTGTTCTAAGAGGACATGGCTTCTGCTCAGATTCATTATTCATTTGCCTTCCTTTCTTATTGGAATGTTGCCCTGTGCTATTAATAAACAGATTCAAGATAAATTACTTGAAGACAGATGTAATATACAAATAAGCAACAAGCACTTCAGTAAACAGTGGTGGCAAATTCAGTTAATAGCTTTAAGTACAGGCATGGATATTAACATTCCCAAAATGATTAAGAAAATATCAAACTGAAAATGAAATAAAGGGCCCTGTGCCCATGAATGCTTTGGTGATTTACAATTATTCTCAAGGGAGATATCTCATTAACTGGGTTGGTAATAGTCGCTCTGACTGAACTTATTAATTCTCATTTGAAACAAACACAGTACTTTGTATGGTTAGAGGTGGTGTTTGCAGCTAAGATTCCATTGTTGCCTCTTTATTAATCTTTGGATTTCTATAGCCAGCAGGTTTTGAAGATTTTGTAGGCCTGCACCCTCTGTTTGGTAAATGTGTCAAATATCAGTGTACAGGAGGTCCCCTACTTACAAAACACCTGACTTATTAATGACTCCTACTTACAAACAGAGAGAGACAACAGGAAGTGAGAAGAAATCTACCCCTAGGAAGGTAAACTCTCTCCTGTTAGGCCTGGTACACACGACCGAGGAACTCATCGGAAAAGACACATCGTTTTCCTCGACGAGTTCCTTGTCGACAAGCTTGCTTTGCGTACACACATCAAGACAAAATCTCCTCGTTCTCAAACGCGGTGATGTACAACACATACAATGGCAGGGGAAGTTCGATTCCACTGGCACAACCCATGGGGCTGCCTTTGCTAATCTCATGTTACTGCGTGTTAAGTAAAAGTTTGGTTGGAGACGATTTGCACTTTTCAGTCTGTTACAGTGTGAAAAATGTGTTATCTTCATTACAAATGCTACTTTTACTCCCGTCTCATACTTTATTCTGAGCATGCAAGGGTTTCTTAGCATACACACGCTCGAGTTTCTCGTCGAAAACCAGCCCGACGACGAGGAAATTGAGACTCCCGTCGAGGAAAAAGAGAACTTGTTCTCTTTTTTCCTCGTCGAGTTCCTCAATGGTTTCCTCGATGAAAAACGTACACACGACCGGTTTCCTCGGCAAAAAAGCTCCCCCACCAAGTTTCTTGATGGATTCTGTCGAGTTTCTCGGTCGTGTGTACAAGGCCTGAGAGTTAATATGGGGAAAAGGTGTCTCCACTCCACTGATGCTTTATCACCAATCCTTGTTTCCCTCATAACCCAACATTTTCAAAATCCAATTGTCATTAGGACAGAAAGAGAGGTGACATCTTCTGAACAGGGGCACAGACAGCAAAACAAATGTTACAAGGGTGATAACCCTTCCCTATGCTATCCAAAAAGCTTAAACATCGATTTTTGGGGCTGGAGCTACACTAAAATGTACCTGTTCCAACTTACAAACAGATTCAACTTAAGAACAAGACCAAACCCTACACTTTCTGCTTCCTAGCTTTCTCTCTTGTGTTTTTCACAGCAGCACAGGCTAAGGGGGTGCACTGTGATAAAAGGGGGAGGTGGGGGACTCTTGACTTCTGATAGTGGTTGGGGGGGACTCTTGACATCTGATGTAAGGAGTGGTAGGATACTCTGGACATCTAGTCTTACAGATGCAACAGGCCCTTTGAGGACAAACATCATGCTGATGCAGCCAACAATTAAACTGAGTTAGACACCCCTGAATAACTGTATCTTCAGTTTAAAAGGATGACATTTAGACTATATATATATATATATATATATATATATATATATATATATATATATGTAGCGCCTGGTTACTTCTAACAACCGGTGCTAATTTAAATTTAGAGGGGGTCAGAGAGTTAATTAGCTCTGACCAGGCTGATTTGTTTGAATTTGGGTCTCTGTCTCAGCTTTGCCGTGTTGTGGGCTCATTCTGTCGCTTCTGGGGTGCTGATCCCACCCCGGGACGACAGGTGGCAGCAGTGGAGTCGAGGTTTGGGTGCCTTTCCCCAGCAGCCTATCAAGAGGGGTTTTCCTCGCTGTGCATGCTGGGGGAGGGTGTTTATGGGACAGACGCCATTAGTCTGGGTCGTCTTCTTCTAGTGTGGCACCCACCTTTAGGGTGACCACATCACAGCGCCCCGGCGAAATGGCCTTCCACACGGTGTTCCTGGTTTCGGGACCACGTTGGTCCGGAACATTTGAGCTGTGGCTGGGCCCATGTGATCGACTGGTTCCCCAATCCTGAGAAGATCCCAAGCGTTGTTCCTTTGAGAGGAAGCTGTTCGGTGGGGAGTCCACCTGAGGAGAGCCAAGAGAGGCTGGCGATCCAATAGGGTCTCGACAATCCACCGGGGATCAAGCTAACCGGGTACTGAAAGGCTGGATGTTGGTCACCTATCAGTCGGTAACCAAACTGCAAACTACCTGAAGGAGATCCAGGCGCAAAGTCTATCAAGGAGGATTATCTCCGCTATCTCAATTCTAAGGAGGGTCTGTGGCAGAGACTTTTCCCTTAAAGTTCCGAGTGATACTCTGGCTGCCAGGTCAGTAAGAGAGGCCTGTCCAGGTACACTATACCCACTCCGGCTTGAGTGGCAAAGAAAACAAAGTGTTGTTGGAAGCAGGACTTCCTTATCATTAAGCCTGAATCTGCTGTTTCTCCTTCTACTGCATCTTTACTCTTCACCACAAGTTTTATTGTTTTTACCCGGCTGTGTAATAAAGAGCACAGAAAAAGACACCTGTCGTGGACATTCTGTTACTGCTGCTTTCACCATACACCCCTAGACGGCGGACGAGCCACGAGGTAACATGCCACCCAAAACAAACCAGCAGCTCCTTTGGGGTAGTGCTATATATATATATATATATATATATATATATATATATATATATGGTATATAATGTATCCCTCTTCAAACTATTATTAACCTTAATGCCCTGTACACACGATCGGTTCGTCTGATGAAAGCGGTCCGATGGACCATTTTTATCGGAACGAACCGATCGTGTGTGGGCCCCATTGTTTTTTTTCCCATCGGTGAAAAAACGTAGAACCTGTTTTAAAATTTTCTGATGGTTAAAAAAACAATAGAAAAAAACGATCGTCTGTGGGGAAATCCATTGGTCAAAAATCCACGCATGCTCAGAATCAAGTCGACGCATGCTCGGAAGCAATGAACTTAATTTTTCTCTGCACGTCGTTGTGTTTTATGTCACCGCGTTGGACACGATCGGATTTTTAACTGATGGTGTGTAGGCAAGACTGATGAAAGTCAGCTTCATCGGATATCTGATAACAAAATCCATCGGTCCGTGTCCATCGGATGAACCAATCGTGTGTATGTGGCATTAGTTATGTCTTATTAGCTCTAATAGCTCATTGCTTCCCCTCTTCCTTTAGCTACTATTTTTCTTCAGATTTTTTGTTATTTGTGATTTATATTGGTCACATGAAAAAGTCTTTATTTTGTTAGTAAATAAATTTGCCCTGTTTTTCATCCGAAATTACATTTTAGTGTTATCATAAACAAAACATTTTAAAGAAATAAATTTAATTCAATTTCATTTATATAAAATAACAACTTAGTAGGTGTTTTAAAACTAGAGTTTAGATAGGATTTTTAGTATAATACATTGGTCATCTTGGTCCAATGTAAATATGTATACTGCAAACCACTGTAGTAGTCTCTACTATAGTGAAAACAGTACAGACTGTCCCCAAGTTACGAACACCCGAGTTACGAACGACTCCTACAAATGCCGGCCACTTGTGCTCCCTGCTGTTCCTGGATACCTCCGAGCACCTCCAGGCACATCCCACACTGCAGTACTACATGTACTGTATGGCCAGAAGAGCCCCAGATAACATAACAAGAACCTGGAACATCCCACATTCAAGCACAGGTGGACGTTACGCTTACAAATGCAGTGTTCCAACCCGGAAGTTACACCTACAAATGCAGTTGAGACTTATGACCAACTTCGACTTATGTACAAACCTACATTCCTTAGTGTGTTCGTAACTCGGGGACTGCCTGTAGTCCAGTTACCGGCAGGTGCCCTTCTACATAGTAACCACAGGGCACCACTCCCATTTACTGTAGAGAAAGCCTTGCTTATTTTTTTAAGAAATACAAAGCTTTATCCTTTTGGATCAGTTGGATAAATGGGTTGTCACCATCTCCACTGCGACCAATCAGATGCACCTTGTATTCATTGAAAACAAATAAAAGTAAGGCTTTCTCTGAATGGTGTCAGTGCCAAGTGGTTGACCCCCTGTGGTTATATTACACAGAAGGGAAGCCACTCAGCTCTGGACTTGGAAAACTTCTACTATCAATGTGGTAACAGAAACTACTACAGTGATTTGCTTACAAATAGATTTCTTGGGTGTGAGATATTGTTCTCCAAGAAGTGATATATAACTTTATTTTCATAAAGAAGTCACTTTTGTATCAGTGTTCTATTCCCCAGGGGACATAGTGTATGTAGTACTTTGTCCCATCATCATACATGCTGTGCAAGGCTAGCTATGTGGTGAGACAGGATACCCCCCTCCCTCCCACCATAGCTATCCAACAATGCAACAAGCAGGGAGATGGCTGCATTGATAGCTGGTGCTTGTTTCTGGCTCCAAGCATTTGCCTGAGGCAAGCGCAGGCAAAATAAACCTCCTGTTACCTTTGCATTCCTTTTCTAGGGAAGATGCTTGGAACTTGAGATAAGTGCTGGCTATCAATGACTAAACGCATGTGAAGTGTGTGAAACGCATCTATCCAGTATTCTGGTTCTCGTAGTTTTGAGGTGTCTGAATAAAAAGGATTTTGATTTACAGTGGTGTGCGTCCATTTCTTTAACCTCTTGTCTACCGCCCGCCGTCATATGACGGCGGGACGAAGACTCTCTCATTCTGGGTGGATGTCATATGACGTCGCGCCTTCCCGAGACACTAGGGGGCAGGTGCGCCCGCCACTGGGAAATCGATACGCATGCCCGGCGGCCACGATTGCCCAGTAAACACACAGAGATCCACATCCTGTCAGGGAGAGGAGATCGATGGTATGTCCCTTGTACATAGATACACTGATCGGTCCCCTCCCTCAGTCAGTCCCCATCCCCCCACAGTGAGAATCACTCCCTAGGAAACACATTAACCCCTTGATCGCCCCCTAGTGTTAACCCCTTCCCTGCCAGTCATATTTATACAGCAATCAATGCATTTTTATAGCACGGATCGCTGTATAAATGGTCCCAAAAATGTGTCAAAAGTGTCCGCCGAAATATCTCAGTCATGATAAAAGCGCAGATCGCTGCCATTACTAGTACAAAATAAATAAATATTAAAAATGCTATAAATCTATCCCCTATTTTGTAGCCGCTATAACTTTTGCGCAAACCAATCTATATATGCTTATTGCGGATTGTTTTACCAAAAATATGTAGAAGAATATGTATCGGCCTAAGCTGAGGAAAAAAGTTTGTTTAAAAAAAAAAATGGATATTTATTATAGCAAAAAGTACAAAATATTGTGTTTTTTTCAAACTTGTCCCGCTTCTTTTGTTTGTAGCGCAATAAATAAAAACCGCAGAGGTGATCAAATACCACCAAAAGAAAACTCTATTTGTGGGGAAAAAATTATACTTGGGTACAGCGTTGCATGACCATGCAATTGTCATTCAAAGTGTGACAGCGCTGAAAGCTGAAAAATGACTTGGTCAGGAAGGGGGTGAAAGTGCCTGGTAGGCAAGCGGTTAAATATCATTATGTGTAGAGGCGAGCCGAGGCAAGCACCTATTGGATCATCAGGCTTCCTGGTCTCACCTGGAGCGGCAGGTTGCCTTGTTCAATTGCTGGCTTTCAATACAGCCCTCTCCTTGCTAGCTGCTTTGTTGGATAGCCATGGGGGGGGGGGGGTGAGCATTCTGTCCATTTACATAGCTAGCCTCCATTTCAAGTAGGATGGTGGTACAACATATACTTTGTCACCTGAGGGAAATAACACTGTAATAGTAAAAGGAAACTTCCCCTTGAAGTAATGCCAAACTTATTACTAAATCTTGCTAAAAAGGTACTTCTAGAGCTGCATGTGAGACTTGGAGTACTCACCATTCCTCAGATCTTGTTGGCAGGATGGTGACATCACCCTCTGTGCTACAGAATCTGGGGGAAAGGTGATTATATTATTTAACTTTTTTCTACCCAAAGGTGTTTTTTACACTATTCGCCAAAATTTCAACAAGAGGGAGGGAGGGCATATTTAAAAATCAGTCCTTACATGGAGTCTGCTTTACATTCTTTATTACTCCTGTTTCAGCCAACCACAGTACAGGTCAAGAAGCACCCAAACATGAAGAGGAAGCTAAGATATAAGTGATAATTCTCACACCCTATTACAGCTTTCTCTACCCAGCTATTAGCACTAAGGTGGTGTGGGCTGTTAGGTCAGTGGCTGTTGAAAGGGAGGCTATAAAGTGGTTTGCAGTCTGAGAAGAGGGTCTGAAAGGAGATCTTGAAAGCAGGATGGGTACAGAGCAGAGACACTGATGCATCTGAATTGCCATCCTGTAAAATCTTACATTAAAAATGTAAAGGGATGGGGGAAGATTTTTTCAACTTAACTTTAGATGCTAAACGTGCTTTCGTTATCGTTTTAACAAACGATAACAAAAGCACAGAAAACGAAAAACGAAAGATCCAACATAAAAAAATGCTTTATTTTCGTTTTCGTTGTGGTCGAATGTGCCTAACCTTAACTCTATTAGTCCAATATTATTCTACATAAAGAGAAAAGATTCGACGTAGAGAGAAAAGATTCGACATTATAGAGACATGAAGAAGAGTCGACATAGAGAGAAAAGATTTGACATAGAGAGAAAAGATTCGACATAGAGAGAAAAGATTTGACATAGAGAGACATGAAGACTCAAAATTCTTTTTCTCTTATCGTCCATGGACGGACACAGCTCCTTAAATCTTGACAAGTGGGTTATGTTCCCTGTTTACAGGAGAGGACTAGGCAGAAACATGTTAAATAGTTAAATACATGTTACATTAACAGAGTTGAACAGCCCCGCCCAGGGGGCGGTCCCTCCAGACATAACCCTCCTCACTGCAGCATGCAGCCTCAGTTTCGTTCTGCCTAGCAAGGAGAAGGACGTATGGCTCCCTTTGGGCCCAGCGCCCTGAGGAGAAATGTTATTTTATTTTATTTTATTTTACTTTTTCTTGAAGAATCTTCTTTCAACTGTCGGCTGAGAGACAGGCTGGATAATATAGATCCTTGTAGTCTACTCAGTCCGACCAGCAAGCGTGGGCACACCTTTGCAAAGAGGCTTGGTCTGCCACGCCATACCCCATGACTCCTGGGGTGGCCGGTGAGCTTTGCTCCGAGGTCCACATATGACTGGGCTGTGGTGTTGTCTCACTCACAGTGGACCGGGCCGACAGCTACCTCCATTGCGGTTGTAGTTTTGTCAGGAATGCGTCAGCGAGTCCTCGCTTGGACGGGTAAGTACAGTCCCTCCTGCTTCGGTGGGTTGGTACGGCTGGGCATTCCTGGGGTTCGGGGGTCCCTTCCCCTTACTTCCCTGCTCCTTTCCCTTGCTGCATTGCTAACATTGCCGCTGTCAGGGGGGAGGGGGCCTTCCTGAGGGGACTGTGTTTTTTCTTTTTTGTATTGGGCTTTCCTGTGAGGTAAAAAGCCCTGTGATGAGCACAGATGTTTATGATTATACTTCAGCAGACGCTGACTGATTGGTGACACCTGTAACGGTTTTGCTTTTTATGCTGTATCTGTGTCTTATCCTTAAATAAAACAGCCCTAGGAGGCTTTTCCTGTTTAAACACAGGTCCCTGCAAAAGTTACCTCACGGTTCTTTTCCTCACAGGCAGCGCTAGGCAGTCTCCTCCTGAGGGAGTCCCCTGGTTACCCCTGGTCAGCGCAGCAAGTGGGTGAGAGGCCCTGAATAGGGCTCTAGGAGCTTTTGTCTATTTGTATGGACAGGTGTGCATATTATAATACACACTATGTAAATTGGAGTCAGTATCTGGGTCCTTCCCCACATGCTGGTGGTGGCAGCAGGTGTTAGCACCTGGGATTCCCACAGAGTTTTTATTGTTAGTCCTGGACACAGTTTGTGCCAGGGTGGGGGTGGACTGCGGGCGGGCGGTAAAAGAGTGCCCCCTTCCCCCGTTATCCCCTGGGGAATGCTCTGTTATGGAGCCATGGACCAGGTACCTAGTTAAAAAAAAAGGCAGAATAAGGCATTTATGGGTGCGCTTTTTACTGCTGCAAGGGACTCTCCTAAGCTGCATAGTGCAGATGGGTTTCCGCCGAGGGCTCGGTCTTTTTTGGATCACACAAATCAGACCGCTGTGTAGGTTTTTTCCTTCTGTGCCCTTCTTTGATAATTTCTGAGATGCGGAATGAGAAAAGCCGCTGAGGGCTTTTGTAGTCCCTCACCGCCGGGCAGTAACCCCCGCTTGTATGGATCTGACTGATAGAAGATCCGAAGTACTGACCCGTTCCATGTTTACCATGCTGGGGTCTGGCTTGCGGGCCTATTTGTGGCCACTACACTGGGGTCTCAGTCGACGCTGGCGCCATTTTTTGGGAGGTTTTTCAATTACATTGAAAACTCCCATTGGCGCCCATTTTGTCGTAGCCGCGCTATGGCGCAGCTTACATTGTGCGGGCCATTTTCCTGTGGCCGCGTTCTGAACGCTCGGCGGCCATCCTGGAGTAGTCCTGACCCCTAGTGCTGTATACAACTCACAGAGTGAGCATTTTGCACCAGACACTGGAGGAGCACCGACTCTCTCCTGAGGTTATTAGCCTAGCGGACCAGCTGGTCCAGGGCCTCATATAGGTCTGTGATGCTTCATTGAATGCTGCGCCCTTGTTATCCAGGGTGTCTGTTTCAGAATGGTTTTATGCACACGGTGGTGTAGTGCTTAACTCCATTACTTGGCAGCAAAAGAGTCATTGGTTCGAATCCGCACACTGACGCCAATCTGCCTGGAGCTTGCATTGTCGCTCCCTGTGTCTGCGTGGGTTTCCTCCGGGTACTCCGGTTTCCTCCAAAGACATGTGTGCATACACCTACATAATATACATACACACTATGTGTGTGTATTATTTAGGGGCAACCCTCCCAGGCCGTCAAAGGCCCAGCTGGGGGACTAATCTGTCCCTGGGTGCATAAGCCGATCACGCCGGCACCCAAATCCTGCCAATGTATATAGCCTCCCCTCCCTGTCTCTAGGTGGGAGGGGCGGCTTGCAGGTTCACAATTCAGTGAAACCTCCCTGCTCTCCGACTAGTGGGTCTGCGAGGTGGTCTCTTCGGAGTACTAGATAGTACTAGTACTAGTACTATCCACAGAACAAAGTTCTGTCCTTGTGTCTTCCTCTCCCGGCCCGTCGGTCTGCCTTGGGCAGTGTGGGATTTGCTAAGCTGTGAGGTAATTTTACCTTTCCTGCAGGACGAGAGTTTTGGGGTTTTCTATGGGCCTCAGGCCCTAAATACCTTTGTGAACGTCGGGTAGTTCCGCATGGAATCCATTTGTTTGGTGGTAGCTGCGCTTCATCCGGGGGATGTCCTGACGTCCTCGGACATCAGGGACGCATACATGCATGTCCCGTTTTGCACATGTCACAGTGTTTTTTTCTGTGCTTCGTGATGAGAGAAGGGTCTCTGTCAGCCTGTGGCCCTCCCTTTTGATCTGGCGTCAGCACCATGGGTTTTCAGCTAGGAGCTCGCACTTATTTGAATTTTGTTGGGACAGCGAGGCTTTGCCTCATTGGCTACTTGGACGACTTTCTTCTGAGAGCAGCTTCTGTCTCCGACCTAGTGGATGGGTTATTCCCATTCAGACCCTCCGAAGATTCGGGTGGATGTTAAACGTTTAGGCCAGAAAGTGTAGCTCAGTGGCAGCAAACCTGCCCTCCATGTGTGCGACCCAGGGTTCAAATCATGGGCATGCTAGGTTCCGACTCAGCGTTGGAGTATCTAGTGTTGATCCAGACTCCTCAGTGGCAAAGTTCCTTCTTCCCCTGGAGAAATTGCAGACTCTTCAGTCTGCGGTGAAGGTATTGGCATCACGCAATCGGTCTTCTCTCCGGGCGCCTGCTGGTTCGGGGTCTGTGGGTAGCCTCCTTCAAGGTGGTACTGTATGCCCAGTTCCACACCCTGGTTTTCCAGGGGAACTACTGTCCAGGTGGTAAAAATCTCCTGTCTCTGAAATCATTAGATTCCTGTACGCCACCTAGTCAGAGTCTCTCTGAGTTGGTGACAGAGATTCCCGACTCTTCGGTCCGGGAAGTTGTTCCTTCCTTCCAGTGGTCGGTGTTTACGACGGATGCCAGCTCACGGGTTGTGAACCTGGAGGTTCACAAAACTGGGGGGGCCAGTCGGCCCTGAGTCGCTGGACTTGCGTGGACCTATGACCACACCTCCTTGAATGTGTCTGGTCTCGGTAGCTACCCAGTGCCTGGTGGGAGACCACCTGGGAATACCAGGTGCTGTCTACTGTTCATTGTCCTACTATTTTAGGCGATCAGGCTATGCTTCTCCTTGTGGTCGACCGATCTGGTTTCAGCCGGACAACGCCACGGTCGTGGCTTCAGTCTACCATCAGGTATGCCGGCAGGCGGACTACTGGAGTCGCCAGATGCTGGACCAGGGCGACTGGTCTTTGTGCTTGGGGTGTTTCGGCTCCCTTGCAGGAGGTGAGCTTCACATGGCATGGATCTCCTGGCAGCTTGTCTCCGCCGCAAGGGTGTCAAAGTTAGTGGCCAGGTCTAGTGATCTTGTACAGACGCGTCAGTCGCGCTGGAGGCCCTGTGTTGTCTGTATCGGTGATTTTTTTGCCATTCCTCCATGGTAGTTGCTTCCTCGGCCGCTCCACAGAGTGGATGCTGAGGAGATCCCGATGATTCTAATCGCTCCAGATTGACCTTGGCGTCCTTGGTACGCTGATATCGGGCGCCTGGTAGCGGAGGCACCCTGGTGATTGCCAGGGCAGGAGGTTCCTGTCTCAAGGTCCCATACTTCCTCCTGTTGTACAGTCACTGACTTGCTCAACATGGTTATTGGAAGCCAGACTTTAGGTGACCAGGGTCTGTCTGACTCGGTCATCTCAACAGGGCACTGTAGTCTTCTTCCGGAGGATCTACCGTCGCACCTCTCTTGGTGCGAAGGGATGGAGTGACGTCCACGGGCGTACTCTCGGTGTCCAGGGTCCTGCTGTTTTTAAAGCTTGGATTGGATCTAAAAATTGCTTAAAGCACCGTTTGGGGGCAGATTTCAGCCTTGGCTGTGTTCTTTTAGTGGCCTTTTTGCGGCCCGTTCCCTGGTGGGTCCCCTTTTTTTGTGTGCAAGGGGTTTGTCATATACTTTCCCCTCTTGGCCCATCTCTTCCCCCATGAGTTTTGACTCTGGTGCTCTCGGTTCTTCAGGAACCTTCCTTTTGGAAACATCAGAGAGATTTTCTCTTGACACTATCTCAGAAGGTGGCCCCTTTAGTGGCCTTTACCTCTGTTAGAGGGGTTTCTGAGTTGGCGGTCTTGTCTTGCAAGCCGCCATGCTTGATCCCCCATAAGGATTAGGTGATGGTGCGCCCGCGACCTTCCCTTCTTCCGAAGGAGGTTTCGGCCTTTCATACTTTAGGCGTGGTACGCGCTTTGCGGGTATGCCAGCCTACTACAGCTCCATTTCGGAGCTTCTGACTCTCTTTTGTGTCGGTGTCTGGTCCACAAAAGGGCCTGGCGGTCTCGTCGACCACCATTTCTCGGTGGATCAGGCAGGCCGTCATACAGGCCTATGCTCCTAAGGGGTGGGCCCCCCTTTCCGGTCACGGCACTTTCGACCAGGGCAATTGGTGCTTCCTGGGGTTTTTTTTTTTTTTTTTTTTTCGACATCATGCGTCGGTCTCACAGGTGTGCGAGGCGGCGATTTGCTCGTCCGTTCAGGCTTTTTCCAGAATTTACATGGTTGCTGTGAGTGCATCTTATGATGTTTTTTTCAGCCGCTAGTTTTTGCCGGCGGCTGTTTAAAGTTGCACCTCCTCCGTTGAGGAGCTCTGCTTGTTTTGGGGTGAAGTTAAAAATAGTTTTTACTGATATATTTCCCACCCCTCGTTTTTTGACACTGCTTGGGGACGTCCCACTTGTCAAGATTTAAGGAGCTGTGTCCGTCCATGGACGATAAGAGAAAATAGGATTTTTTGTACTCACCGTAAAATCCTTTTCTCTGAAGTCCATGGACGGACACAGCTCCCACCCCTCCTTTTTAGGTTTGTACTGCTTGTTACGAACTGAGGCTGCATGCTGCAGTGAGGAGCGTTATGTCTGGAGGGACCGCCCCCTGGGCGGGGCTGTTCAACTCTGTTAATGTAACATGTATTTAACTATTTAACATGTTTCTGCCTAGTCCTCTCCTGTAAACAGGGAACATAACCCACTTGTCAAGATTTAAGGAGCTGTGTCCGTCCATGGACTTCAGAGAAAAGGATTTTACGGTGAGTACAAAAAATCCTATTTTTTTTTTTAAAGATTATGCCGAACCTTCTTTTTTTTTTATCTTAGAACATTCGACAGACACCATAAGCCTTCAAAGACAGATTCAACCTTAATTTGGATTTTCGGACAAATGCATTTTTTTAACGAAAAACAAAATAAATAAAAACGAATTTCGGGAGTAACTAAATAAATGTATTTTTCGGACGAAAACTAAATTACGAAACAAAATATTTCAGTGTGAACATGTCTACTATATTCTGTTTACCTATTTAATTATCAAATTAATGACTTTACATTTGTTCAATAATTCTTATGGAAGGAACACATTATCCACTTTTTCTTCTGAATGCTTGATGGGGTCCATTGATCTCAATATTCAGTTGGCTCAGAAAATCCTACAGATTTGATGGTTTGGCCTATGAAATTAGTATTTTACAGCTGGCTAGTTTTAATAACGCACATGAAACACAGCTAGAGTATAAAAAGAAGCAGAAAATCACCTTATGATCATTTTGATTAAGTTTGATTTGCCTACAATGGTTCTGTGCCCACAAGAAACATTAGTAGCAAATCTCACAAGGAAGGCATATTCATTATGCACCTGTCAGTACAAAATTAATAATACGTCCAGTAATAAAACTTTGCCCACTGGGAATACCGTAGCAAAAATATGCACTGATTCATGACAGGTGCAATTTCTTAAAAGTCTAAGTGAAAATCACTAACATACAAAAAAACAAGACCTTTCTCTAATTTTGACATATGAAACAGTACTGCATAACTGTAGAAAAAAAAAGGATCCTTTCAACAGATGTTCTGGAAGAGAATTACTCAACATTTTCCTACTGAATTTATACCAATTCAGCCATGCAACTGTTCTAGCTGTTTGCTATGTATATATATCATGTTTTACATACCGTATATACTCAAATAGCCGAGGCACCTAATTTTACCACAAAAAAATGGGAAAACTTATTGACTCGAATATAAGCCTAGGGTGAGAATGCAGCAGCTACTGTAAGTGGAAAAGAGGGTCCACCATGCCCATTTTCAGCCTCACTGTGCCCATTTTCAGCCTCACTGTGCCCATAAACAGCCTCACTATACCTAACAAATATTACCTTGAAGATCCTAGTCCTTTAACAGAATATGAGAAATGAATTTAGCAGCAGTGACAGTGCATAGTGGTAATTTTACCTACAAGCAGCCCACAGGCAAAGATAATTAAGGTGTTACTCTTGCTAGGAAGACACACTGACTAAGATTTCTTTATGTGCTGTGTTCTAAATGGCGTAAATTACCTTTTGAAGCCAGGGTGCATGCACAGGGAGAATAACTATTCAGGCAGTTAAAGTTCTGTTATAACCTTACTTGAAAAATGACTTGTGCTGTGTGTATAGGAAGTCCGCGCTATCCATGACGTCCGCGCCGTCCACTGTAACAAAGCTCTGCCTCCTCCTCGTCACGGAGGGACGAATAAGTTGTTGAGCGGGGGGTGCGCATAAAAGTTGTTGAGCGGGGGGGCGAATTGAAGTTGTTGAGCGGAGGGGCGCATTAAAGTTGTTGAGCGGGGGGGTAGGGGGTGCGCATTAAAGTTGGTGAGCGGGAGGGGGGGGGATTAAAGTTGTTGAGCATGGGGGGGGCCTCTCACCTGTGCACGGAATGTGTTGGCTCTCTTCCCTTCAGCAGACATCCACACACCACTCCGGTTCCTCCTGGGGGGGGGGTTTTGTAGTTGTTGAGCGGGGGCGGAGTGTGTCTCACCTGTGCCGACAGCCGGGGCCACAGACTGTCATTAGCCCGGCTGTCGGCTTTCTTCCCTTCAGCAGCCACAGTCCTGCACACATCGCTCCGGTTCCTCCTGCTTCCGTGCTACCTCCTCTTGCAGTGCGGGAAAATTAACCCTTTCGCGGGACTGCAGGAAGAAGCTGTCTGTGCGGGAAAGTCCCGCAGAATTCGTGCATGTTGGGAGGTATTTGCAGGGCCGCCATCAGGAATTTTGGGGCCCCTTACACAGCTTAAGGCATGGGCCCCCTGGAGCAGAGAACCAGGGGGGGGTGCTGCCGCCTGAAATTGAGAAGCGGGGGGGCTGCCGCAAATTGAGAAGCGGGGGGGCCTTTACAAAAAATAGAAGAAATAAAGAAATATATGTATAAAAAAGGGGGGTTGCCCTTTAATAAAAAAAATATTAAAAAAAAACATTTATAAAAAATACATAAAAAAAGTAGGTTGCCATCCGGGGCCCTGGGGACCTCTGGGCCTTTTAATAAAAATAAAAAAATATAAACAAAAATAAAAAAATAAACATTTATATTTAAAAAAAGGGGGGTTGCCACATGGGGCCCTGGGACCTCTGAGCCCTTTAATAAAAAAACAAATATAAAAAAAAAAATTATAAAAAAAAAAAGGGGGGTTGCCATCCGGGGGCCCTGGAGACCTCTGGGCCCCTTAATAATAATAATAATTATATATATATATATATATATATATATATATAAATTTTTTTTTTTTTATAAAAAATACATAAAAAAAGGGAGGTTGCCATCCGGGGCCCTGGGGACCTCTGGGCCTTTTAATAAGAAATAAAAAAATAAACATTTATGAAAAAAAGGGGGGGTTGCCACATGGGATCCTGGGGACCTCTGAGCCCTTTAACCACTTCATTACTGGGCACTTAAACCCCCTTCGTGCCCAGACCAATTTTCAGCTTTCAGCGCTGACCCATTTTGAATGACAATTGCGCGATCATACAACACTGTACCTAAATTATATTTTTATCATTTTTTTTCCCACAAATAGAGCTTTATTTTGGTGGTATTTGATCACCTCTGCGATTTTTATTTTTTGCGCTATAAACATAAAAAAAATGTAAATTTTGAAAAAAAAACACTATTTTTTACTTTTTGTTATAATAACATCCCAATTAAAAAAAAAAAAAAAATTTCCCTCGGGTTAGGCCGATACGTTTTTTTCTACATATTTTTATAAAAAAAACATTTTTTTTATAAAAAATAAATTAAAAAAAAGGGGGGGTTGCCGTCCGGGGCCCTGGGGACCTCCGGACCCCTAAAAAGAAAAGCCCAGTCAAGCCCAATGGTAAGTCCGGCCCTGCTCATATATGATTACAATAGGGCACAAAGAAAACAATTGTTGTTCTGAATTGTTTTCACACCATACAACATGACATTAGCAGGAACAGTAAGTTGAGGTTTAAGAATAAATAAACAAATTGTCAATGTGATTTCATACTTAGTGTAGTTGACACCAATGGCTTCTCTATATGTCAAAATTATTTACACAAATAATAAAGAAATTAAAATAATCATAATCATGATGGCCAGAAGTGAAAATTGTAGTGCTCCCTCACATTGATGGGCAGCAAAGAAATGCCAATTTATAGTGATTGTCATTTGAGATGTGCCCCCTTACATTGGTTGTTAGTAAAACACTCCCTTACTTAAGTGGTCAGTGGAGATGGATCCCTTTAGATTGGCTGTTGATTGGCCTATAAAAATCCAATCACTAAAATCTCATACAATCTTTAACATGCAAATTTAATTTCTAAAAAGGATTAGAAATTATAGCTAGTTACCCTGCCATAGCGATTATTACGATGAGCCAAACTGCCCTGGTTTCAGTTTGGCAGGTGCTCAGCAAACTTCAAAGAAGTTTGAATGCTGGACCCGAACCCCATTGAAATCAAATTGAATTTGTAAAATTAAAAATGTCAGTTTTCTGGTTTAATAGGCAAGGGGGTGTAAAAAAAAATAGCCCAGGGCTGGGCACCTTCCTGGGGAACACGTACCAATGGAAAAAAATCCCATGAAGATGGGAGCAGTGATTTTTAGCAATGATATTTACAAAGGAAGAACATTTTTAAAATTGCCAGTAAATTACTTTGACATCTGTCATTGACAACTTCTTTATTTAGAAAACAACAGCACACAGACACCCCCAAGGGTCTGCTATGTATTTAGGGAGGAATTTAGAGGAGTCTGTATGTTGACTATCTGAGTCTGGTAAGGGTTTTAAGGGGGTATCTCACAAAAATAAAATAAAAATTGTGAGGTCCCTCAGGAAATACATACCAGACACCATGATCCGAGCATGCAGTTCCCTCCCAACTCTTAATCATACCAGGCCACATGCCCTCAACATGGGGGGGGTCTCTCTGGCAAAGCACGTTATCGCTATGTTGATGAGGACAAGAGCCTCTTCCCCAAAAAATATGCTCAGTGGTTGTGGGGTCTGCTAGTGGGGGGGCTAATCAGAGTCTGGAAGTCCCTTTTAACAATAAGGGGGCATCCAGATACCACCACCCATGTAAATGAGTAGGGGTATATACTAGCTCTACTCATTCACAAAAAAATTGAAACATATAAAAATAAAAACACAGCTAAACATTTGACAAGTCCTTTATTAACCTCCCTAGCGGTATTCCAGAATCTGGCTCTGGGTGAATTTTACATACCAAAAGCGGTAACCCCGAACCAGACTCGGGATCGCATTGCAGGATACAGGGGAAGTTACTTACCTTGTCCCTGGATCCTGCGATGTCTCCCCGCTGTGTGTGCGATCTGTCATCTCGCTTGATTCACACACTGGTGACTGCAGACTGCCGAGCTCCGTTCCCGAGCTGCGTGACGCACAGGGCGGAGTTCAGCGCCAAATAAAAAAAAATGAAAAACACAGTATACATACAGAATACTGTAATTTTACAGATTACAGTATTGTATCAAATAATTACACATCCCCTTTGTCCCTAGTGGTCCTGTCCCCTGGGGTAGGACCCGGGTCCCCAAACACTTTTTAGGACAATAACTTGCATATTAGCCTTTAAAATGAACACTTTAGATTTCAAATGTTTGAGTCCCATAGACATTAATGGGGTTCTAAAGTTCACACAAACTTTTGGTCTGTTCGCAGGTTCTGGTGCGAACCGAACGGGGGGTGTTCGGCTCATCCCTACTCAGCAGTGTCTCTACCCGCCAGCATCCTTAACAACCATTGACAAAGGTATGTTGTCATGCATAATAACCATAGTATTACCGCAGTTATACGTGATGTTCAGCTCCTACCAATTGGGTAAATTTTCATTCAGGTATTCATCTGAACACTCGAACAGCCAACATTTAGTCAGAGCTTGTGTTCTGTGGTTTATCAGAAAGAGAACTGTAGGGTGTGTAGAGAGAAATCAGAAGACTCATTATGATTCAAGAAACATGAAACCACATCAGACAAAGGGTTGAGCTTGTTAAAAAAAGCATTATTATTCAGGTGAGCCTAAGCAAACATCTAAAAATATTGATTTACTCAAATCTAGTCTCTAATGTCACAGTGCCTATGCTGCTAGCCACCCTTATATGTCAAGTTGAGTACTGACAGTGACATTCATAACACAGAGCCCAGAGTTCCAATGATTCCAGCTAGATTTATGGTTTAGGAATTGCATGCATCAATGGTGCCTTGAGCATGCATTTTTTTTTCTCTTTGTGGTCAAGCTATAAAAATGAAATTGAACAGAATGACTGACTCTTATGCCGCATACACACCATCACTTTATGTGATGAAAAAAAACGACACTTTCTGTGAAGTAAAAAATGACGTTTTTGAAACTTCAATTTTCAAAGACGAAGTTGCCTACACACCATCGTTTTTCTCACAATGTTCTTGCAAAGTGAGGTTACGTTCCACCACGTTTTACCATTGAAGCTCGCTTCATAAGTAGCTTCTGGGCATGCGTGGATGAAAAAACGTCTTACAAAACGACGTTTTTTGCTACACACGGTCAATTTCTGTGAAGTAAAAAGTGCACTTTTGAAAAACGACACATAAAATTGAAGCATGCTTCAATTTTTTTTGGTCGTTTTTTACAAGACATAAAACGACGTTTTCCCCCACACACAGTCAATTAAAGTGACGTTTTTAAAAACGTAATTTTTTTTCATCACATAAAGTGATGGTGTGTACGCGGCATTACTCCAAAGCATGTAGCAGCACCAAAAGTTTGGTGGTAGATTTAGTGAAATATAACAAGGGTTTTCACTGACAATACAGTTTGCATTTAGTTCAGTCAGTTGTTCTGTACCTCTAGCACTGCATAACAAAAAACATGTCATTTTGTTAATGATTGGTTAGTTTTGAACATAACAGAATTAGTTACTGTAACATATCCTATACCAGAAAAATCAATAGGTGGGAATTGTAGTGTAATTATTTGACCATGTCATGTGTTTTTCTCTATTGGCTTCATAGAAAAAGCGCCTCAGGTTTTATCATGTACATTACAAAACAAAAACAATGGCACAGTTAATTAAAGAAAGCAAACTTTTACCTCTGCTTAGTAACAGACATTGTCACCCAATATTAATTAATTAAAGCGGAGCTCCACCCTCAAATCTAACTCTACATCAGGACTTTAAAAAAAATGTCATTAACAGAGTAACAAAAACTAAATACATTTTACATGCCTTAAAACGGGTGTTGCTAGGCAGAATTGCTAATCTGCCTTTTTCCTGCACAGCGGTCCTTGTGCTTTCTAGCCTACACCGCACAGACTCCTGGGAATGTAGTGTCATAATTTCCCAGGAGTCTGTGCGCTCTTAAGTGCCGAAAAATCACGTGATTTCGGTACAGCATGCACATCTCGCCGGGAACAGTAAAAAAAATGTACTGGGCTTCAATTGCCCACACCGAGGATGGAAGCGGCCACATCGTACTGTGCAGCAAACAAGGCAAGTTTTTAATTAATTTAAAGATCGATGGGGTATGTTTGATTCAGTGTAATGTGATCTTGAGGAACATAATATTTAAATGGCCAAAAAAAATAAAAATGTGACCGGAACCCCGCTTTAAGGACTTGTTAACAAAGTGCCTATTTTCATTAATTCACATCAATGTTTCATGTTTAAATAATCCTAGCAGTGCAAATACAATTTAAATTTTAGAACAAAGATTTCCAGTTTAGGAGGACTCAAAGGACTAAAAGAAACACACATAGAATAACAGAATTTAAAGATAACATAGGAACAACAAGGAAGAAAATCACCGAAGCAGGGTAGCACATAGTAGCAGACGTCTATTAATAATTAAAACAGAATATGGTAATTAGTATTATATTTCACAAAATATAAAAGAATGTGTGCATATGGTACGTTGTCTTGTGATGCATTCAATGATATGAACAGTAGTGATTTATGATATACCAGTGCTGCAATAATTCTAGACACTTTAATAAATGTTTAGGTTTCTGTGGTCACAAATCGTACTACATGAGCTCCAACTGCTCTCCAAAGTAACCTGGAAACTTGTCACTTGAAGTGCGTAATAAGAACCATCTGTTATTATAACTACCTGCAACAGTGCTTAGTCCTCCAATGTTCTTGTGTATTTATCATCTAACTGATCTCTAAAAATCTATATGTTATGAGTAATGTCATAAATATAAAACATACCTTTAAATGAAAAAAGAAAATATTTAAAGGAGCCATTCAGGTGTACAGTGATGCTCATGTGCTAACAAGGGGCGTGATGATATAAGAATGAAAAGAAGGTGATCTCACCAGTCTGATCTACCTGTTTTTACTGCCCAGCCTTAGGCCGGAGGAGGAAAAATACCCATAATTAGTGTTCCTCACGAATATTCGCATTGCGAATATTCGTTACGAATATGGCATATTGGAATATTCGCGAATAACTCGAATTTTGCGGCCAATATTCGCTATTCCGAATATTCGTATTTTTTCAATTTTATTTTTAAAACAGATCACATCCTAGTGATCTCCATCAACGTCTAAAAGCATTGCTGGTATGATTAGAGACCCTGGGCCGAGTAGCTAAGCTGAGGCGATCCTTTTATGTTGCCAAATATTCGCATTCGCGAATATTCGATTTCCGAATATTCGCGAATACTTTCTCCGCCCTTCTTTTGCATCAGAGCCAATCAGAGTTCTCCTACCACAGTTGTCATAGGAGAGAGTGGAGTGTTTCTGTGCGTTTTTCCAGTGTATCACATCTTCAAAGAATTTTCCATCTTTTGTCCCGTGTCATCATCATTTGCATTTCACCTCTTTAATGAGAATAATAACTGTTTAACATAAAGACATTTAAGAGATGTCAACGTAAACGGTTTACTTGTATTTTCCAAATCTATGGTTATTCAATATTTATTAAACTAATCAATATACAAATTGGTCAAAGTAAACCCTCAAATCTATATAATAATGTATTTATTTTATTAATACCTTGTCCATTACGTAAAACCACACTTTTTCCAAAGGGCAGGTGAAATTGAATGTTTCAAAATTTCGCAATCAATTTCGCATTCGCTTTAGCGAAATTTCGCAATCAGTTTCGCATTCACATTAGCGAAATTTCGCAAATTTTTTTTTTTTGATAAAATATCACGAATATTCGATTTTAGCGAATATTTCACGAATATTCGGCTATATAATCGTGATATATCGCAAAATCGAATATGGCGTATTCCGCTCAACACTACCCATAATGCCTTGTATACACAGCCGGACTTTCAGAGAAAAAAGTCAGACTGGCTTTTTTTCTCAGGAAGTCCGGCTGTGTGTTGCCTCCATCGGACTTTTTTTGTCAGAAGTCCGACGGACCTTAGATAGAAAACCTGTCTCTTTTTGTCCGTTGGACTTCCGACGGGGTCACAGCGGACTTTTGCATGGTCAAAAGTCCGACCGGAGGCATTAGTGTTACTGCAACAGACAATGCTATGTTGTGCAAGACTATGCAGTGTTGTGTGGCAAAGATGTGTAAATCTCTGAACAGAAGGACAGAAATATAAATCAATTGACAGGAAAAACAGATCTCATGTATATGTAGCTGTTTGCCTGGAGTTTAAATTAAATTTAAAATTTCAAACATGGCGAATGAAAGTGATACATTTTTAAAGTAAAGTAATATTAACATAAAAGCAGACAGTAGGTTTAACAAATGCTTGGGCCCTGCGGAGTACATAGACATTTTCACATCTGTCCTTGCCCCAAAGAAGGTCACAGTTCCTATCACAATGATGAAGATACATGCAGCAGAAACAAACCAATTCACCTTTAACAGTCTTTCCAAACTGAAGTCATTGAATGCTCCAAAGAGGTCAGGATTTGAGCATTTGAGGATTTTCCTAAAGGGAACCTACTGTATGAGGACAGAAATACTGTATGTAAAATGTTCAGAGTGGCACGGGTACCTCTGTGCCTGTAAGACTTACTAGCTGCAGGGCAAGTGTCCATGCTGGGCAGGAGAAGTTGTCAGATGGCTCCAGTGAGCAGGTGAGCAGCTGGTACTGGTGACAGCAGGCCGAGTAGAAAAGTCAGGCAGGCCTGATCATACACAGACAGGATGGATCAGGTAGAGGGCACAGGCATGAGCATGATCAGGAAACAAGCCAGGTCTGGAACCGATCATTAAAGCAGGAGCCAATAGAGCAAACAGAACTAGAGATCAGGGGACAAGCCAAGGTCAGTGCAGTTGGAGTTCAGAGAATGGTCAGGACAAGCCGGGTCAGCAACTGAAACAAAATACAGATTCACAGGGTCACGGGTTACACAGGAGGCTGAGGACAAAGCAGCACTGATCTTGAGCACTGGGCAAGTTTAAACAGCCTGTTTGGTGCCAGCATCTGTCACAGGTGCACACAAGCAGGGGCGCACACAAGAATGCACAAGTGCACGTGAATGCACGTGTTTGCGCATGTGCATTAGCCAGTGCGCAATTCCTGTGAGCACAAGATGGAACATATATTAGCCTGTGCACAGAAGTCTATCTTGTCTATTTGCAAGCCTTTCCTTACAGGCAGGTTTGTTAACATAGATGTAAACCCTTACTAAATGTCATGTAGCAAAATGTGGTGTGCTGCAAATAATTCAGGGGGGTGGTATGTATTATGTATTATTTTGTACCTTGTTACATCTTAATGCTGCTGCTTAAGGATTAGCCAAATATACCTGGATTTGGGTTGAGGTAGGTTTGGCAAACATTACAAAAATTCAAATTCTGAATTCAAATCCCACTGAACTCAATGGGAGATCAGTTCTGGCCATTTGATAGGTTTTTGGGCAAGGAGCTGCCAAAAAAATTACATGGGGATCTGGCCACTTCCCTAAGAAATATGTACCAAAGCAAAAAAAATGTAAATGTTGTTTGGTGGGGAGCAGTAATTTTAGTAATGCTTTAAGCAACCTATTATAAAAGCAAAAATCCTTTAAAGTGGTAGTAAAGTCTTTACTACCACTTTTACCTATAGGTAAGCCTATAATAAGGCTTACCTGTAGGTATAAAGAATATCTCCTAAACCTGTACGGTTTAGGATATATTCCCCTCGCAATGCGCCGCTGATTGCGGAATGAAGTCTCCCCGCGCGGGAGTGAAGACACCGCCACTCCAGCCAGTCACAGCACTGGAGCAGTGATACCCGGAAGACACACCGAGGCAAGATGACATCTTGCTCGGCGTGGACCAGGTAAGTTCTCTACACCTCGTTCCAAGGTACGTATTTCATAATTATTATGCCTTTTGCCTTTCAGGTGTAAAAAATAAAATTAAAAATTATTGGGTATACAAACGCTTTAAATAATATGCTTGTGCGATGCCATTAACCTACCTGTGAAGTTTCACATCTGTATGATGTATACAACCTACTTTAGCAAAAGTGACATTTACAAATAAAAAAAAAATGCTGTTTAAATTGACAGCTCCTCAATGCTTACTTCTGTTGGTAAACAAGCTGTTAAGTATTCCCCAGTATAGATTTTAATTAAAAAAGGTTTTAATTTGATGCATTTTTTGTAGCACAGAGCACTAAAAAAGTACATTGGGGTTGGAGTGACAAGTTAATAGCTTATTATTTTTAATGCTGCCTTAAAATAAATGAGGCTTATGCCTCGTACGGGTTTCCCGGCTGACTTTTTACCGCCGGGAAACCCGAGTGGAAAGCCGAGAACCTGCTTGCCAGCTTTTTCCCCCTACACACGGCTGGTTTTCCTGGCAGGAAAACTGCCATGAGAGCTTTGGTCGGGAAACCCGACCATGTGTATGCTCCACCGCAGTGTTTCCCATAGGAAAACTGCTAGGAAAAAGACCGCCGGGAATTGGGGTAGGAAAAAAAGAGAACATGTTTTCCTGGCAGGAAAACTGCCATGGAGCATACACACGTCCAGTTTTCCAGGCCAAAAGCTGTCATGGCAGTTTTCCCAACTGGAAAACTGGTCGTGTGTACGAGGCATTAGTCCTCCTCAATGGCAACCGGTTGACAGTGGAAGTGTACCTGTCAATATCCCGGTCACCAGATCCCCGATGGTTCGTTCAAGCCCTTTTGGACAACCTGCCTCCGAGGTTCTCCTCAAGCCGATCCCCCACCGAATGGCACACAGCCTGGGATCTCCTCAGTAGAAGGGGGACCCAGTCAGTCACTGGGGCCCCTTTGTGGCATCAGTTGCTCCAGGCCAGGAGGGCCCAGAGTCTGGAACTTGCGTTGCGAGCGACCCTAGGCCAGGTAGGCCATAGTGGTGGGGCCCGCTATGTGCGCACACCCTGAAGGTGGGTGCCGCACCTGGAACCAGGAACCCGCGAAGAACCAAGAACAACAGCTTCTGACCCAGAAATACCCCCTCCCAGCATGCACAGCGAGGCTCAACTCCTCTCATTGGCTGCTGGGAATAAGTGGCTCCACCTGGATCCCCTCTGGCGCCATCTGCCGTCCAGAGATGAGACCATATCTCTGGACATACAGACTGACCCACAGGACAATCCAGAATTGGCGACAGCCAAATTTAACACAATCAAGAATGAGAGCAACTTACCTCTCTCATTCTCCCACTAACTTTAGCGTAGTGCCCTTACTGAAAGTAAAGGGGGCGCTACATAATCAACAAGGGGGTTAAAACAGGTAGTGAGGAGACGTTGCATCGCTTTCTCACTGCCTGTTAGTAGCTTCTAGAGCACGATCCAAACAGATCAGCATCAGAGGCAAGTGAGATTTAGACGCATGTCTAAATCTACCCTTACTATGTTTTTTTATATTTATTATTAAAAAAAAAATCCCAGGTACAATTGCAAAAAACTTATTTGGAGAGACATCAGGGGTCTAAACAGACTCCTAATGTCTCTTTTTTGAGACAGAGTAAAGGGACTGAAGCAAAGTCCAGAATGAGCCAAAGAGAAAGATGCCGCTCAGGTGTGGAAATCCTCAAAATAATTGCTTCCCCCAGAACCACGGGAGCAGGCAATGCATGTGAGATTGCAAAACAAAAGAACAAATTCTTCTGGACAGCCACACTCTGAATAAAAATTGCCTTTATTGTAAAATCCAAATAGAAAAACAGCACTACATGTCACAGCACACCGGCAGAACTGACGCGTTTTACACTATACTTAGTGTTTAACCACTTAAGCCCCGGACCAATATGCTGGCTAAAGACCCAAGGTGTTTTTACAGTTCGGGACTGCGTCTCTTTAACAGACAATTGCGCGGTCGTGCGACATGGCTCCCAAACAAAATTGGCGTCCTTTTTTCCCCACAAATAGAGCTTTCTTTTGGTGGTATTTGATCACATCTGCAGTTTTTAGTTTTTGCGCTATAAACAAAAATAGAGCGACAATTTTGAAAAAAAATCTATATTTTTTACTTTTTGCTATAATAAATATCCCCCAAAAACATATATCATTTTTTTTCCCTCCGTTTAGGCCGATATGTATTCTTCTACCTATTTTTGGTAAAAAAAAACGCAATAATCGTTTATCGGTTGGTTTGCGCAAACTTTATAGTGTTTACAAAATAAGGTATAGTTTTATTGCATTTTTATTTTTTTTACTACTAATGGCGGCGATCAGCGATTTTTTTCATGACGGCGACATTATGGCGGACACTTCGGACAATTTTGACACATTTTTGGGACCATTGTCATTTTCACAGCAAAAAATGCATTTAAATTGCATTCTTTATTGTGAAAATGACAGTTGCAGTTTGGGAGTTAACCACAGGGGGCGCTGTAGGAATTAGGGTTCACTTTGTGAGTGTTTACAATTGTAGGGGGTGTGGCTGTAGGTGTGACGTCATCGATCGTGTCTCCCCTATAAAGGGGATGACGCGATCGATACGCCGCCACAGTGAAGCACGGGGAAGCCGTGTTTACACACGGCTCTCCCCGTTCTTCAGCTCCGAGGACCGATCGCCGCACTCGAGCGGCGATCGGGTCCGCGGGAACCGCGGTCCCGGAGCTTCGAACCGCGTCGCGGGAGCGCGCCTCGGGCGCGCGCCCGCGACCCACGGCTGGGTACAAGTACAGGACGTATATATACAGTTGTGTTCAAAATTATTCAACCCCCCAATGCTGTAAAGGGTTTTAGGGAATTTTGTGTACATTTGTAATTGTATTCAGAATGAAATCCTACATGGACTTCTTAAAGAACCATATGCAACTAATATGACATCAATTGGTTTTGTAATACAGTAGTAAATGTTTCTTTTGTGAATTCTTCATTTACACAATTATTCAACCCCTTAAAGACTACCACTCTGAAGAACAGAGGTTCATTGAAGTGTATTCAATCAGGTATTGAAAACACCTGTGGATGTCAAGGAGCAGCAATAAAGCCTAATAAGCATTAATTAGGCAGCTTTAAAATGACTGTGATACTCAGCTCCTTCTAGACATTTACTGGTGTGGTTACAAACATGGTGAAGTCAAGAGAATGGTCCAGGAAGACAAGAGAAGAGGTGATTACTCTTCACAGGAAGGGCAATGGCTATAAGAAGATTGCAAAGATGTTAAACATACCAAAAGACACCATAGGAAGCATCATTCGCAAATTCAAGGCAAAGGTCACTGTTGAAACGCTACCTGGTCGTGGCAGAAAGAAGATGCTGACTTCAACTGCTGTGCGCTACCTGAAGCGTAGAGTGGAGAAAAGTCCCCTTGTGACTGCTGAGGAACTGAGAAAATATTTGTCAGATGTGGGTACTGAAGTTTCTGCTCAGACAATATGGCGCACACTGCGTAATGAAGGCCTCCATGCCAGAACTCCCAGGCGCACCCCCTTGCTGTCTCCAAAGAATAAGAAGAGTCGACTGCAGTATGCCAAAAGTCATGTGGACAAACCACAGAAGTTTTGGGATTGTGTTCTGTGGACTGATGAAACTGTTTGGGCCCATGGATCAACGCTATGTTTGGAGGAGGAAGAACAAGGCCTATGATGAAAAGAACACCTTGCCCACTGTGAAGCATGGCGGGGGGTCAATCATGCTTTGGGGCTGTTTTGCTTCTGCAGGTACAGGGAAGCTTCAGCGTGTGCAAGGTACCATGAATTCTCTTCAGTACCAGGAGATATTGGATGACAATGTGATGCAGTCCGTCACAAACCTGAGGCTTGGGAGACGTTGGACCTTTCAACAGGACAATGATCCCAAGCATACCTCCAAGTACACTAGAGCATCGTTGCAGATTAAGGGCTGGAACATTTTGGAGTGGCCATCGCAGTCACCAGACTTAAATCTGATTGAGAACCTCTGGTGGGACTTAAAGAAAGCAGTTGCAGTGCGCAAGCCTAAGAATGTGACTGAACTGGAGGCTTTTGCCCATGACGAATGGGCCAAGATACCCGTAGATCGCTGCAAGACACTTGTGTCAAGCTATGCTTCACGTTTAAAAGCTGTTATAACTGTAAAAGGATGTTGTACTAAGTACTAAGATTGAATGTGACTTGGGGGTTGAATAAAACTGATAATGATGTGAGCACAGAAAATACATTTGTGGTTATTTCATTATAAATGTTATGTTATATTTGTCTGACCTACACGTGCCTCTTTGATTTAATTGTAAGCAGGATGACTGAATGATCAAAATCAATGTCAAACTGGCCAAAACAATCAATTTCAGTGGGGGTTGAATAATTTTGAATACAACTGTACGTGCTTGTGCCCAGCCGTGCCATTCTGCCGACGTATATGTGCAGGAGGCGGTCCGGAAGTGGTTAATCATTAAACAGTGGTGGAAGTGGTGTAGCGGAAACAGTGGGAGAGAGGCAAAGAAGCAGCGGTAGCAGGGGGTGCTGTCTTTTTAGGTGAATAGCTGTGATCAGCAGCTTGGTAGCTGATGATCACAGCTACAGTATTGTCTTGTTCAGAAGAGTCTGCTGAATAGTTTGATTATAAGCTCATGGTTACTTATATCAGAAAGTGGAATCAGGTCCGTATGTCTTGTCAGGAGTTCTAACCCTTTCCCACTATAGGTCTGTGTCCCTATTGGAGAGATTTCTCAGTAATTTTTATAGTGACAAAAAATGAGAAGAGCTTTCTGAAACAATGACACAAATACCTGGCAAGGGCTCTAACCTTTCCTAGCACTATTCAATACAGAACAGTTGTGACTATTCTGGGCTTTAAGGTCAACTGTTTTAAAGATAAAAGATCTTCGTTCTTCTCAAGACCTCCTTCTCTCTAGCTCTCTTATCACCTGCTCCCATGCTCGTCTTCAGGACTTTTCCAGAGCCTCTCCAAGCCTATGGAACTCCTTACCCCAATCTCTCCTTCTATCTCCTTCTCTATTAGCTTTTAGAGGATCCCTGAAAACCCTCCTCTTCAGAGAATCCTACCCTACCCACACCTAACAACTGTAATTTTATTGGAGTCCATATGATCATCCCCCCCACAGCTAACTACCCTTTGTTCCACTTTACCCTCCCTTCTAGATTGTAAGCTCTAACGAGCAGGGCTCTCTGATCCCTCCTGTATTGAATTGTATTGTGACTGTACTGTCTACCCTGATGTAAAGTGCTGCGCAAACTGTTAGCGCTATATAAATCCTATATAATAATAATAATAATAAATAATAATAAAAGATCAAAAATAATTAGATGTTCCTATTAATTGAGCCTTTAGATAACTGTCTCTTTAAATTTAATACAGATTTGCTGGTGTGGCACACCTTTAGTAAAATACCCACTTATTAACACAGATCTAAAAAAAATTGCTGAGCCAGTAAAGAAAAGTGCACATCTGCTAATAAGAAACTAAAATTTAAGACAAAGGCTGCGAGTGGGAGACAAAGTTACACTTGAATAAATCACAATAGACAGTGTATCATCTTCAACTTCATTAACATTAATATCATCATAGTCAGCCTTCTGTTATATATCATTTCAGTGGGAAATGTTGCCAACTGTTGGCAGTGATAGAGTTTATTTAGTTCAATTTCCTACATTTCGCGTGAGATACATCCCTTTATGACCTTTGTTCTATTTTTTCCTAAAGTCACCACAAAGAAATAAAAAATGTAAGCAATTTTCTGATTCTCTCTGCTAATATAATTCAACAAAGAACAAAGCCATACAATATTGTTCAAAAGCAGCAACAGACTTCAGTAACATATTAATTGCAAACATTGATTTGTATTAATTGATGTTGGTGATATGAACAGCTGTCAGATAGAACAAAACACACAAAATGTGTGATTTATTATAAGTTGTCCTGATGGTGTCAGAAGCTTCTTGTCTGAGTTATGTGTGGAGTATTTTAATGGAGTTAATTTCTGTAAGCCTGATGGTGCATGCCTAGTCAGTTTTTCTTTGACTATTCTGGTCATGTATGTAAAGTTGGCAAAACTGGGCAGTCTCAATAAATTGTATTTAAACCACCAAAAAAATGTAATATATTGTAGCTTACCAGTCCTTAGATGCTGTGGCTGCATTAATTTTCTTATTTTTTTTAAGATTGTTTCCCTTTATTTTCACCTGGTAATCCTTTAACCGTTTGCCGCCCAGCACACACAGATATATGTCTGCAGATTGGCAGGCAGAAGGATCTCCGTGAGCCCGCCTGCGGGTCTCGCAGACTCGATTGACGCGGGCATACCCACGTTCCTCTCACGAAGAGATAGAATGGGGAGATGTTAGTTTAAACACAACATCTCCCCGTTCTTACTTTTACTCTTCCTCTCTTAATTTTATATATATGGGAGTGGGGGGATTATGAGTTTACAGTAGGAAAATAAGGTTGTGTGTCCTTTTAGTTCAGCTCACAGGACATGGCAAGGACATTGCATTTATGACAAGATCATCAAATATATTCTGTTCTTGCTAAAAAAAAATCCTTACCTGAAAAATGAAAAATAGCACAAGCACTAAATCTAAGAAATGGTAGGACTGCAATATATACTTACCTGGCAGGGGAGACACCATGATCATGAAGGTGGTTCTCCCAGGGCGAGGCACGGCTATTGCACACTCTAGGCCGTGCTGATCGTGGTTGTCTTCCCTGCCGCTTCTCGGCCTTTTGGCTAGGACTGGGTGTGGTATCTGTCCTCATCAGTTGTCAGCGGAGCGCTGAAGCACCTCCTACATGGGGAGGGTGGATGCAATCCAATGACGTCATTGCACCTGGAAGGATGGTTTCAGCAGGGACTACGCTGTGCTGCCCGACAGAATACTGGGGGCCGGCCCATGGTTGAGTCTGAGCCATCTGGAAGGGTGCTTCTGGTGAGGATGGGTGCTGCGCTTAGTCTTGGTCTTTTTGCCGAGTTCTAGTCTGGCCTTCTGGCTGGCTGTTGTAAGTGCTATCTCTGTCAGCGATCCGGTTGGAGGAGCTGTGGTAGGACGGGGTAGGACCATGCAAATCCGCCGGGTTGGCTGGCAGGGGTGGAGGGCTGCACTGGCCGGTCGGGGGGTCGGATATGGAACGAAAAGCCTATGGTGCATGTGCCCCTGGAGTGGCAGTCCAGGGGTATCTGAAGATCACTGTGTGTGAGGGACACATTGATTTAAGATACCACGGTCACTGCACCAGATACACGCTTTTTTTAGCACCTGCCTCCTGGGCCGGGCCTTTTGGCTAGGACCGGAGGAATTTTTTATTCCTGGCCGGAGGGCCTGGTCATTGTTTCACCACAATGGCCACTTATTTCACTCTCCTCTCCACTATCCCTTCCCCCACTTTATTTTATTTAAGCCTGTGTTTGTCACTTTTTTGTCTTTTTTTGTTGTGCACGTTTTGTCACTGTGTGATTAGTAGGGTGCGGGTCCTCGGGCCAGCCCTGAACGTCTTGGGAGTGGGTGGACATGGCCTTCTGGCTTAGTTCGCCTGCTCTCATGGGGTCTCCCTTCGGGGGAGCCCCACCTAGTACTGGGAGGATTCTGTTTCGGCAGTCCCTCCGAGGAAGTTGGGTCCGTGTCGGCTTCGGTTGCTCGGACCACAGTACCTCAGTCCCCGTCTGGAGCCTAACGCCCCGGGGGATCAGGGTTTGGGTCCCTCTTCACAGGAGGACCACTTGACGTTGCACCCGTCTGCACGTTTTTGTGAACACTCTTTATGTGTGTGCACATTTTTTCTGCACCGGGTGGAGTTTTTTGGGTGTGTTCACACGCCATAGGCTTTTCAAAAAAAAAAAATCTCCCCGTTCTTACTTATACTTACCTGGCAGGGGAGACACCATGATCATGAAGGTGGTTCTCCCAGGGCAAGGCACGGCTATTGCACACTCTAGGCCGTGCTGGTCGTGGTTGTCTTTCCTGCCGCTTCTCGGCCTTTTGGCTGGGACTGGGTGTGGTATCTGTCCTTATCAGTTGTCAGCGGAGCGCTGAAGCACCTCCTACATGGGGAGGGTGGATGCAATCCAATGACGTCATTGCACCTGGAAAGATGGTTTCAGCAGGGACTACGCTGTGCTGCCCGACAGAATACTGGGGGCCGGCCCATGGTTGAGTCTGAGCCATCTGGAAGGGTGCTCCTGGTGAGGATAGGTGCTGCGCTTGGTCTTGGTCTTTTTGCCGAGTTCTAGTCTGGCCTTCTGGCTGGCTGGTGTAAGTGCTATCTCTGTCAGTGATCCGGTAGGAGGAGCTGGTAATGCCCTGGGATATGACGGGGTAGGACCATGCAAATCCGCCAGGTTGGCTGGCAGGGGTGGAGGGCTGCACTGGCCCGGTCGGGGGGTCGGATATGGAACGAAAAGCCTATGGTGCATGTGCCCCTGGAGTGGCAGTCCAGGGGTGTCTGAAGATCACTGTGTGTGAGGGACACATTGATTTAAGATACCACGGTCACTGCACCAGATACACGCTTTTTTTAGCACCTGCCTCCTGGGCCGGGCCTTTTGGCTAGGACCGGAGGAATTTTTTATTCCTGGCCGGAGGGCCTGGTCATTGTTTCACCACAATGGCCACTTCTTTCACTCTCCTCTCCACTATCCCTTCCCCCACTTTATTTTATTTAAGCCTGTGTTTGTCACTTTTTTGTCTTTTTTTTGTTGTGCACGTTTTGTCACTGTGTGATTAGTAGGGTGCGGGTCCTCGGGCAAGCCCTGAACGTCTTGGGAGTGGGTGGACATGACCTTCTGGCTTAGTTCGCCTGCTCTCATGGGGTCTCCCTTCGGGGGAGCCCCACCTAGTACTGGGAGGGTTCTGTTTCGGCAGTCCCTCCGAGGAAGTTGGGTCCGTGTCGGCTTTGGTTGCTCGGACCACAGTACCTCAGTCCCCGTCTGGAGCCTAACGCCCCGGGGGATCAGGGTTTGGGTCCCTCTTCACAGGAGGACCACTTGACGTTGCACCCGTCTGCACGTTTTTGTGAACACTCTTTATGTGTGTGCACATTTTTTCTGCACCGGGTGGAGTTTTTTTGGGTGTGTTCACACGCCATAGGCTTTTCAAAAGAAAAAAAAAAAAACATCTCCCCGTTCTGCCTAGTGACACTGTCACTGATCGTGTTCCCTGTCATCGGGAACAACAATCAGTGATGTGTCACACTAAGCTACGCCCCCCTACAGTAAGAATCACTCCCTAGTCTTCCTTTTGGCTAAGTGTAGTATCTGTTCTTATCGGTTTTCAGTAGGTGGTGCTATGCTAACTGTCCTGAGTACACGGCGAGGTGGAAAGGGATGGCGGTTGGCGGATGCTAAGCCTTCTGGCGTGGAGGTGGAGGCCTTCTTATTTGGACGGAGAGGCATGAGGTCGAAGCTGAGGGGCCGGGCCCCTGGTCTTTGGCCTGGATTTGGTGGTGCCTGCTCCGGTCAGTTGTTCGGGAGAGAACACTTGCTCCTCCTTCCCCTTGGGGGGAGTGGTTAGTATTTCCCGAATGTGATTAGGTGGGAGTGATGGGAGTGGGGGTAGTAGCCTGCTGAGGTGGGCTCTCCCTAATCTCTCAGAACTCCTACCTTCCTGGCTGGGAAGAGTGCTGCTGGTCCGGGCTGGGGGCCAGGGTTCTGTTGAAAAGCCTGTGGAGATAGTGCCCCTGAAGTAGCAGTCCAGGGGTGCCATACCTTTCACAAGTGTTTTGAGAGGGACACTTACAAGTGTGGCACCTTGGTCACATCTCCACATACACTTTTTTACCACCTGCCTCTAGGGCCGAGCCTTTTGGCTAGGACCAGGGGAATTTTTGTTTCCTGACCAGAGAGCCGGCCATCGTATTGCACGATGGTCACTTTCTACTCACATCTCCCACCTTCCTTCTCCCCCACTTTCTTTTTTATCTTACCCTGTGTGTTGTCACGTTTCTGTCTTTTTTTTGTTGGTGCACTTTGTGTACACTTCATGTGTGATTAGTAGGGTGCCGGTCCTCGGGCCAGCTCTGAACCTCTTGGGAGTAGGTGGACATGGCCTTCTGGCTTAGTTCGCCTGCTCTCATGGGGTCTCCCTTCGGGGGACCCCCACCGAGGAAGGTTCTGTTTCGGCAGACCCTCCAAGGATGTTGGGTCCGTGTCGGCTTCGGATGCACGGACCACAGATTACCTCAGTCCCTGCCAGGAGCCTAACGCCCGGGGGATCAGGGTTGGACCCTTTTCGGAGGGCCACTTGACGTTTTCACCCGTCACAGTTTTTTGTGTATCACTCTTTATGTGTGTGCACATTTTTTCTGCACCGGGTGGAGTTTTTGGGTTGTGTTTTGCACGCCACAGGCTTTTCAATAGAAAAAAAAATCACTCCCTAGGAAACACTTAACCCCTACAGTGCCACCTAGTGGTTAACCCCTTCGCTGCCAGCATCATTTCACAGTAATCAGTGCATTTTTATAGCACTGGTCGCTGTAAAAATGACAATGGTCCCAAAAATGTGTCAAAAGTGTCCGATGTGTCTGCCATAATGTCGCAGTCATGATAAAAATCGCTGATCGATGCGATTACTAGTAAAAAAAAATATTAATAAAAATGCTATAAAACTATCCCCTATTTTGTAGATGCTATAACTTTTGCGCAAACCAATCAACAAACGCTTATTGCGTTTTTTTTTATACCAAAAAGTAAAAAATATTGAATTGTTTTCAAAATTGTCGCTCTATTTTTGTTTATAGCGCAAATAATAAAAACAGCAGAGATGATCAAATACCACCAAAAGAAAGCTCTATTTGTGACAATTTTGTTTGGGAGTCACGTCACACGACCGCACAATTGTCATTTAAAGCGACACAGTGACTAATCGCAAAAATTGGCCCAGTCATTTAGCAACAAAATGGTCCGAGGCTTAAGTGGTTAAATAACACACTTCCTTTCTCTGGGTGGCTATGCTCTCCCACTCCACTATACCTATGGAGGGATCCATGGTTGTCACCCAGACTGAATTTTAGATATGTCTTCCTCTCTTAATTTTATATATATGGGAGTGGGGGGATTATGAGTTTACAGTAGGAAAATAAGGTTGTGTGTGCTTTCAGTTCAGCTCACAGGACATGGCAAGGACATTGCATTTATGACAAGATCATCAAATATATTCTGTTATTGCTAAAAAAAAATCCTTACCTGAAAAATGAAAAATAGCACAAGCACTAAATCTAAGAAATGGTAGGACTGCAATATATTAAACATGTGTTCTTGAGTTTAGACATAGTTTAAACAGTCTCATAAACAGCCATGCCTCCTCTTCAAGTATAGCTATGAAAAACAAAAAAAAAGTGCTTTTGTTGTTTAAAATCCAAAAATTAACTGTCTCACCCTGCTATGCACATGCTCAGTTGCTCACTATTTTTAGGCACTGGGTCGAATTTGTAGAGGCCGATCTGCTGACAGCCCGAAAGTGGAATTAAACTGTCCTGTCCTTTAAAGCCAAGGAAGCTACTTCTGTTTGATCTGCAACTGCCAGGGTGCTGCACATGTGATCCGTTATGACACCAGCCATTTGATGGTTTGACAGTTTGATTGAGGACACAATTCTGACATTCCAGGAATGTAACTGTTTTTTGAAACCGTTAAATCGATGGGTTTCGTTCCACTTTATGATTTACTGCTGTTCAGGGCCTCTGGGCTAATGTAATTTAGCAGTCTGCAGCAAGAAGAAACAGGAGCAATGCTGGAGGCAATTTGCAGCACACACTACTTTTGGTAGTGGGTGCTGACAGCTGAATGTAAAAAAATAATTGCCAGGATTTAAAAGTTGCCGAAAAAATGGCGTGGGGTTCTACCCCCAATCCATACCAGGTTCCCTCCCACAAAATCCATGCCAGACCTTTAACCCGAACATTCAGCCCAACAGGTCAGGAAAGGGAGGGGAGGGATGAGTGCCCCCCTTCTTAACAATACCAGGCCAGGGCAAGAGAAGAGAGAGAGAGAGCCAACAGTCAGCTAAGCTCAGGGAGCTGTGCTCATATAGGTAAAATCTGGCAGATTTTTTTACATAACACAGGCACAGGGACTTATTATTATGGTACAGAGGGGATTACAGGATTTAGTAGCAGATATGAGAGAAGCAGGAGCAAGGGGGAGGGGGGCACTGGTACAAGCAGACAGGCATGTACCCTGACCACGGTGTCAGGGCTCAGCAGCCCTGATATATTGTGGTCAGCGTACAGGGGGAAGGGTAGAAATTGGCAGGATCAGACAGGTTTTTTTGGTGTTACAGGGGGGGGCTAAATGACACAGCACAAGCTATGTGCTGTATAACATGCTGAAACTTCCCAGCACTTTTGATGACTTGATGAAGGTTTTCTTTTAATATTCCATTTTGGAATGAATAGACTATGAACGAAAATTATCTTCAGAAATCCAGTCATTCAAGAAAAAATGTTCATCCCGTTCCTTCAAATATTCACATCACTGCTGTCAAAAACAAATGTTGATTTGATCCCACTAATAATTAGCAAATATAGTTAAAACATTTTCAAATAAATTCTACCAGGCCAGCTTAAGGCAATAAAGTCACTATTAGACCCAGCACACATTGTAGGATTTTTTCATTCAACCCAACGTGTTGAACGAAAAAAAAAAAAAATGACAGCCATAGCCATGGTAGCCATAGCAACACAAGTGATGTTGGTGTGGAGATTTTCCCCGCTGTGGTACTGTATTCTGACAGCCCCTCCAGAATACTCTGATCAGCACTTACAACCATTGAGATTGAGGAATGTGCCTATGTATTTCAGAAAAGCACTTTGTAACATGTTGACATCATGTTAAATCTAAGTTTGTGGTGTCAAAGAAATAAAATGCACTTCTTTCAAATTTTAAAAAGGAAACTATTTTTGAGAGCAAATACTTTTTTTATTTTTTTTGCATTGTAACTCTATTGTAAAGTTTTTCAGAGTTCTACAAATCACCAGTTGTCTGAAAGCTGATTGTGTCAGCGCATAAACAGTCAACAAACAAAACACTTCAGAAGTATGGCACAAAGCCCAAAAGTTGCAGCGATCTATAATGGAGGGAACCAAATAAATTTACTTTCGTGCACTCCAGTTTTTGGTTGAATGGTTTCTTATACCTGTCATCCTGTGAGATCTGCTGATGTAATGAATTTTCCTGATTTTTACCCTTCAGTATGACAATACAACCTCCTTTATTAATGCTATGTTTAGCCAATGTACATTAGGTACATAAGGTACCCATCTATTGTGCTTATTTTAAATTATTTACTGTGCAGTACTTATTTTATTTGTTTTTCCTTGTCCAGTAGCTGTTTCAATTCTATTTTCTTTCATGTACAGAATAAATGTACTCTTTATTTTAGCTGGATTGTACATTTTTCATAAATGTTTTCCATAGTCTGTTTCTCTTGAGCTGCATTAATTATTTCAAATCTTAAAAATATTTAAAAGATATATTCATTTACAATGTACTACAAGGGCTATTTATGCTATGTTATTGCTCTTTCAGTTGGGCGATTCCAAAGTGCGACTAAGTGACACTGCAACCCTTCATCCACAATAAGAGCTAACACTATTTTTGCTCATTGTCAGATTCTATTACGACTTCCTACAGTAAAGAAACTAAGAATTTGCATTGTTACAGTGTATTAATAGAAAAAGCCTACAGTACTAAGTAAGATGTCTTTAGGGTCTGTCTAGTTGGATTACTGTAAAACATAAAGTAACGCTGTTTGTGATGTTATGTTTGCACGATGACTTCTATAAGTGTTTGCAGTCGGCTTGTGTTGAATTAGAAATTACATGTGCTTAGTTTGTTTTTGTGTATTTGGTTAGGATTAAAATCAGCCTAAGGAATGTCATGTTAAATGTAAGTAAAACAACAGACTTGAATATTTCATTTGACCTTTGGTCAGTCTAGAGGTTAAAGACAGAATAGTTAAAAATGATTTAAAGCATTGGACACCATTAAAAAAAATGTAAGCTCAAACTGCATCTGTGCAGAATTCAGCCTGTGGTATGTCTGTTGCATAATATAGGACAGGAGCCACCAGCTCTGCAAGGGGAGTACCACCAATACAATAAAATACCTGCAGAAAACACATGTTCATAAGTTAGCATATCCCATGATTAAGTCGGTGTGACAAAACATGTCGGGACATGGCTGTATGGCAACCATCTGAGCTAGCGTGCTTCAAGCCGAATCAGGAAGCGGAGTTCCAAGACCGAGCAGCGAGTGGGGGTGAGATTTGATCCGCACACCTCGGGTCTGCCGTGACCGTACTACACTGTTTTTGGGCACATACTTGAAGTTTGCTGTGATATTTATTGCTTGTTTTTGAAGGAGTATCATGTGAGTGTAATAATTGAAGTCTACACAGTGTTCATTAAATTGATATTATGTTATTACACTATCAGTGCACTCTTTATTATTTAGATGTGGAGAGATCCTGTTTATGCACGGTTGGAATTTGGCGAGTCTGTGTACCCTTTCTGTGAGGTTTTTCACATCTGTTTGCCAAGCACAAGAGTATAAGGCATATTGAGTTGGTGAGTGTGTTATCTGACAGGAGAGGAATCACTGGCACTCGGGTGTGGTGGATGAACAGAAAATTACTACACATAATCAATATGGAATTAAGTTTATGGAATTTGTGCTATATCATATACTTTGTCACAATTGTCACAGGGTGATTTGTGTGTTATATCGATATATTTCTTTATGTTGTAGTTCTGTGAAAACAGATATTTACTATATCAGTGCTGCATAATTTCTTGCACTATTTTTAGTAGAGGTTAAAAAATACTATTCACATTGTTTTATTTAAAGTGCTTCACTGAAAAATTGTTTATTTGATCTGTAAGCGCAGTGGTGGCAACTAGGGTTGAGTGAACCCGAACTGTAAAGTTCAGGTTCGTACCGGACTTTTGGGTTTTTGGTACCCGGACCCGAACAATTTGCTGTAAGTTTGGGTTCGGGTTCGATGTTCAGCAATGTAATGGCACGCTGCAGGGCAGCCAATCACCATTTGTTTTAATTGTGTGACCTAGAAGCCATCACAGTCATGCCTACTAATGGCATGGCTGTGATTGGCCAGTGCAGCATGTGATCCAGCATGTGACCCAGCCTCTATATAAGCTAGAGGCACATAGCACAGCTTGTCACTCTGCTTTAGTTAGGGTAGGGAAAGGCTGCTGCTTGTAGGGAGAGAAATATATAGCAGACTGTCCTGCTTCAGAAATCAAATTACGCCAGCGCTGCATATGTTCCTGTGAGATACTCTGCATTAGATACTTTAGGGAAAGGTTCCTGATTGTGCTTATAGGGACAGAAATATATAGGAGTCAGTCCTGCTTCAGAAATCAAATTACACCAGCACTGCATATGTTTCTGTGAGATACTCTGCATTAGATACTTTAGGGAAAGGCTCCTGATTGTGCTTATAGGGACAGAAATATATAGGAGTCAGTCCTGCTTCAGAAATCAAATTACACCAGCACTGCATATGTTCCTGTGAGATACTCTGCATTAGATACTTTAGGGAAAGGTTCCTGATTGTGCTTATAGGGACAGAAATATATAGGAGTCAGTCCTGCTTCAGAAATCAAATTACACCAGCACTGCATATGTTCCCGTGAGATACTCTGCATTAGATACTTTAGGGAAAGGTTCCTGATTGTGCTTATAGGGACAGAAATATATAGGAGTCAGTCCTGCTTTAGAAATCAAATTACACCAGCACTGCATATGTTCCTGTGAGATACTCTGCATTAGATACTTTAGGGAAAGGTTCCTGATTGTGCTTATAGGGACAGAAATATATAGGAGTCAGTCCTGCTTCAGAGATCAAATTATACCAGCACTGCATATGTTCCTGTGAGATACTCTGCATTAGATGCTTTAGGGAAAGGTTCCTGATTGTGCTTATAGGGACAGAAATATATAGGAGTCAGTCCTGCTTCAGAAATCAAATTACACCAGCACTGCATATGTTACTGTGAGATACACCCTTTAGATACTTTTCTTCTATTGTGCTATTCAAAAAACATCCATTTAGGGCAAAAAAAAAAATTTGCAGTGTTTCCTCCAGTGTTTGCAGTTTTTCCTCCATATCTGTACGTGTGAGATACAGACTTTAGCTAGTGTTCTTCTATTGTTCTATTCAACAAACACCCATTTAGGGCAAAAAATATATATTTTGCAGTGTTTCCTCCAGTGTTTGCAGTGTTTTTTTTTTTGTTTTTTTTTTTATGTTATTTTAAGTTATTTCCCTATCCACTTTTATTTTCAGAGTACTTGCCATGCTCTTATCAACATTGTGCTGCCTCTAGCCCTTTCCATTAGTGTTTTAGAGACATTTTAGTACTGAAAAGTTCAGGTCCTCCCTGACTTCAATGGGGTTCGGGGTCAAGTTCGGGTCCCGAACCCGTACTTTTTTCCGAAGTTCGGCCGAACCCGTCGAACCCGAACATCCAGGTGTCCGCTAAACTCTAGTGGTAACCCAAGAGTGGTGGGTTTTTCTTGGTAACAATTGTTTTTTTCACATACAATGTAAATGGTGTACTTACACTTGGCAACTGATCAGATTTGAGATATAATCTGGTTGGTTGTTAGGGTTAAGCAGTTCTATAAAAACAAGTAATTGCAGTTTACAGTCCCAGTTAAACATATTGGCCCAGATTCACAAAGAGCAGATGCACATTACGCCGCCGTAGAATAACCAATGTACGCTACGCCAATGCAGCGCAGAGAGGCAAGCAATGCATTCAGCAAGCTATTGCTCCAAACGCTGCGTCAGCGTGGCGTAGGTTTTCGAGGGCGCAGGCAGCAGGTGGAAGTGGGCGTGACCCATGCAAATGAGGCGTGACCCCATGCAAATGATGGGCCGAGCACCAGACAGATACGTATCACGAACTGCACATGCGCTGTGACGTGGACGCATCCCCCTGCGTCTGCTCACAACCCGGTCGGAACAACTGCCTAAACTATGCCGGATCACTGCGTATGGCGTGAACGTAACCTACGCCCAGCCAGACACACGTCCAACGTAAAATACGCCGACTTGTGTTTCCTGGTGCAGACCTTTGCATTTCTGCTGCTGGGTTGCACCTCCTTTATGGGGAATAACTTTACGCCAGATGTACAACTTACGCGCACCTCGCGTAGCCTTCGTCGGGCGCACGCAGGTTTGTGAACCGTCGTATTTCCCTCATTTGCATGTTTGAATGGCTAATCAATGGGAGCGGCACCATGCTCCCAGCCTAAATGAATGCCCACCCTATGCCGTCGGCGGGGTGTAGCCTGGTTTTAGGCGCATATCTGTTTGTAGGTCTGGCGCACAGATATGTCATTTGCACTTACGTCGGCGTAACTTGTTATACGTCGGCGTAAGTGCTTTGTGAATCTGGGCCCTTGTCTATCAAGTTGAGGTCAGGACTCTGTGCAGGCTAGTCAAGTTCCTCCACCCCAAACTCACTCATCCTTGTCTTCATGGATCTTGCTTCGTGCACTGGAACAAATCATTTGGTGGAAGATGGATTATGTTTTTTTAGGGGTTGGGCTTGGCACCTTAGTTCAAGTGAAGGAAACATGTGCTTCTGGAAGAATGCTCAACAATTCCCATAGACACACTTCTAAATCTTGAGGACAGCCTTCCCAGAAGAGTTGAAACTGTTATAGCTGTAAAGGGTGGGCCAACACAATATTGGACCTTACGGACTAAGACTGGGATGTCATTAAAGTTCATGTGCATGTTAAAGCGGAGCTCCACCTAAAAATGGAACTTCCGCTTAACCCACTCCTCGCCCCCTTACATGCCACATTTGGCATGTAAGTTTTTTTAGGGGGGGAGTGGGGGCTTCAGGAGAAGGGGACTTCCTGTCCCACTTCCTCCTTCCGTCGAGGGGCTGGTAAGGCGATTAGCTTAATCGCCTTATTGCAGCCCGTCCCTGTAGGCGAGCGCCTGTCCAATCGGACAGCGCTGCTCGCGCATGCACAGTGCCGCTCGCGCATGCGCAGTGGGTGCCTGGCCTTGAAGCCGAAAGCTGTCACTGCCGGGTGCCCACACTAAGAATGAAGACTCCGGCCGGCGAGGGGGGGCGAGGAGCGGAGCCCCGGCCGGCGAGGAGCTGGAGCCGTGGAGCAGGTAAGTGTCTGTTTATTAAAAGCCAGCAGCTACATATTAAAAGCCAGCTAAAAAAAGGCTGGAACACCCCTTTAAGGCAGGTGTCTCAATACTTTTGACAATATAGTGTAGGAGCTAAATGAGAGTATGATATCTCTATGGGAGTAAACAATGGGCAAATGTTTTTTTTTTTTCTAGAAAGATAGATAAACTCAAATCCCTATGTCCATCTTTCCTCTATAGCCAACATTCTTTTAAATCTAATATATAGATTTAAATGTATACATCTACTATTTAACAATATAAAGTATCCCTTGTTCCACCTTAGTGCAAGTCTTCAGCCTTAAAGTAAACCTGTGCTGAAAGAAATACTGAGGCTGCAAGTGTTGCTGTCATGCACCTGGTTAGTGAGCCATGAAGAAGAAGGCCTCTCATACAGCTCTGGCTCTGGGGCCACTGGAAGTGAGACAGAAGCTACAAGGGCATGGTGGGGTACAAGTGCCTGTGATCAGTCCAGATGTCTGTAAGGCAGCAGTTGTCAGCAGGCAGATGTGGCAGCAGGACAAGCTAGTGACCGATGAGTTGGCAATGAGACTTGGTTGGTGATGTACTGTGGAAGTGCAGCAGGAAGCAGGAACCAGATGTGAGCTTGCTGGACTGAAGAAGCTGAAGCAGGCTGGATGAGAAGGGTGCAGGGTCAGACAAGCTGGGTCAGTAAAAGACAGGCAGATCATGCATAAATGGCAGGTCACAGGCCAATGCCAGCAATGGTGAGGCAGATCAGGCAGGAACAGGAGGCAGAAGCAGAATCCAGAAACAAAGTTGGGGTCAGGGCAGGTAGCAGGCAAACTTAGTCAGGTGCAAGCCAGATTAAGATCAGGGGTCAGACACAGAAATCAGGGATAAATACAGCGAACCAAACAACAATGAGCCTTATTTAATAAGTATGTTTGGCGACAGACACGCACTTGGCTGTGCGCCTTTGTATGCGCATTCGCACACGCCTATGCCCACATCCATGCACATCTGCTCGGCCAGTTTCCGGACTGTGCATTTGCATATATATGTACCTGGAAACTTCATCTGTGCTATGGAAAGTCTTCCTTGACAGTTGCCCTTCCCATGGATATGCTAGATACAGGCTTATATGATGATCCAACATCTTCAAGACTTTCTGATTCACGAATCTAAAAAAATCATTTAGCGGGTGAATTCAGCACTCATGATGTTCACACTTGTTCCAGGTCACTGTCTGAGAAAGTATTGAATTTTTTGGATCAGCATGACAGCATGACAGCCAGGCAAGTAACATTTTTGGAAGGAAAGGTCAGCAGCTGCCATCTAATTATTTCTCTAAGTTCAGATTTCCTTCAAGAGTAAAAACTCCATAGAGTTATATGGGTGGTGAACTTACATTAGTGAAATAAAATAATAATCCTGCGCTACCAATATCTATACATAGGAATACTGCTGCAAACACCGAAGGTGATGTCAGAACCCAAGAAGAAATATATAATAGAGGTAGTGTTGCGCTGTAGAATGAGTAATGTTCAATAACCAATGAGTACATATGAGTAAAAAAACTATGTAAAAAACATATTTTCCTTAAAATGGCGATAAAAGAATCTGTGTAATGTGCAAATGAAGTGAAAGTGCTCAGTACAAATGCAATCCCTAATGAATCTTAAAACGGCTACAAAGGCATATCAATATATAAAATATAATAATATGTAAGAAACTTCAACTGAAAAAAAAAGAGCAGGTAAAATGAATAATGTCCATAAAGTATCAAGTGCTGGATAAATAGGTGACAATATACAAAGAATAAAGTGCTGGCGCTGGTGACAATTCTCTGGCATGGCGTGCTGGTGTCAGGTGACTTCCTAGCTCCTGTGTGACTTAATATGTGAATGTCCCCTTACCTTACCGCTGTAAGGTAACAGCATGTGGGCGTATCTTTATATGGACCCAGTGTGTTTTATGGCGGCTGGTGTCTTCGGCGCTGCTGGTGTATATCTCTTATCTGAAATCAGAGTCCCCTTTTGTGTGCCTGGTGTGTCTGCATCACTAGGCCTCGCAATGGGGTGTGGGGAGATGTAAAGACGGATACGCAAATAGTGTAGTAGTTTCAAAATATTTATTTGGTGACAGCAAAAGTAAAATCAAAGTACTCACAATAAGGAGTAACAAACAGGCATGTAAAAAACGAGCAGCAAGCTCGCCCACGTCACTTCCGGTGCCTTAGAGTTCCCCGACGCGTATTCGTCACTGTCACATGACTTCATCAGGGGATAACTAGAGGCTATGGAAAGTGTCTTTTATATCTGTATCAATTGGTACATATAGCGGCCATTTTCTTGTGGTTACAGTTGCCAGAAATGGAACAGCGGCCGTTTTCAAAGAGCTCCGGTCGCCGGAAATAGAGCGGCGTCCATTTTCGAGTGGATGTTCAGAGGTAAACAGCATCGATGTCCATTCGACAGCCAAATATTCGGTGGCTCAGAGGCCGGAAATTGACGATGTATGGCCGTAATTGATATAGGCAAACAATGTAAACTAAATCCAAGCCTAATGGCCTAGATAGAAAAACAAAACCATCAGCTGGGTAAAACTGACACAGTAAAATAATAAAATAAGTAAAATGACTGGAATACAAATTAAAAGGTGCTAAGACCGAAATATAAAAAATAAGGGGCCAGATCCACAAAGAAGTTACGCTGGCGTATCTATTACACTATAATAGTAAAAATTGCGCTTATCCAGCTAAATAATTAATGCACAAAATTAATATACCACAAGAAATATATAAATCAAAGGAAATATATATATGAAAAATAGGGAAGGCAGCAGTTCTGGTGCAGAAGCACAAATATAAGAACAAGGAAAAGGGGGGTTAGAACTGCGCCATGGCACCCAGACTTCGTGTGTTATAAAGTCAATTGGATAAAGTAGACTTCAGGGTTTAAAAAGAAGAAAGTCAATAAAATTCTCCAGGGGTTCCACGATCCTAATGTACGGAATGATGAATCCCACCCAGATGGTCCACACTTATTCCATATATAACTCGACTGCCAGAGTCATGAGCAGCTTACCAGATCATTGACTTAAAACAGCAGTCGACTGTGACCCAGCCGCGGCCTTTAAGGAGAGGAGGGGGGGGGAGACCCACTTCCTAGATGTATCACTCACTCCCCAGAGATTGACAGAGGCGCAGAGTCTATGAGAGAGGGTCCACCGTGATTCACAGCACACTATGTGTGAAATCCCACCACCGATATTAGAAGCAGCTTACCAGAACTCCAATCATAAACAACAGTCGGCTATGACCCAGCCGCGGCCTTTGGGGAGATTCCACTCCCTGGATGAAATCACCACTTGCACCCTCGATAATTAACAATGGTGTCACCGCAATAATGTAGTAATCACAAGGAGCATTTGAAATTGCCGGCCGGCATGTAACATGGGATGTTGATAACGTCGAATGACGAAACGCGTCTGGGAGGACGTGCGGTGACGTCATTACGTTTGGAGTAAGGGCTTCGCTCTGTTACATGCCGGCCGGCAATTTCAAATGCTCCTTGTGATTACTACATTATTGCGGTGACACCATTGTTAATTATCGAGGGTGCAAGTGGTGATTTCATCCAGGGAGTGGAATCTCCCCAAAGGCCGTGGCTGGGTCATAGCCGACTGTTGTTTATGATTGGAGTTCTGGTAAGCTGCTTCTAATATCGGTGGTGGGATTTCACACATAGTGTGCTGTGAATCACAGTGGACCCTCTCTCATAGACTCTGCGCCTCTGTCAATCTCTGGGGAGTGAGTGATACATCTAGGAAGTGGGTCTCCCCCCCCCCCTCCTCTCCTTAAAGGCCGCGGCTGGGTCACAGTCGACTGCTGTTTTAAGTCAATGATCTGGTAAGCTGCTCATGACTCTGGCAGTCGAGTTATATATGGAATAAGTGTGGACCATCTGGGTGGGATTCATCATTCCGTACATTAGGATCGTGGAACCCCTGGAGAATTTTATTGACTTTCTTCTTTTTAAACCCTGAAGTCTACTTTATCCAATTGACTTTATAACACACGAAGTCTGGGTGCCATGGCGCAGTTCTAACCCCCCTTTTCCTTGTATCTATTACACGCCGCGTACCGTCTAGTTTGCTCCGGCGTATATTTGTTTTGTATCCACAAAACAAGATACGCCTGAAGCTGGGCTAGATCCGACTGGCGTACGTCTTAGTACGCCGTCGGATCTAAGGCGCATATTTACGCTGGCCGCTAGGTGGCGTTTCCATCGATTTCCACGTCGAGTATTCAAATTAGCTAGATACGGCGATCCACGAACGTACGTCCGGCCGGCGCATTTTTTTACGTTGTTTCCGTAAGGCTTTTTTCGGCGTATACAGTAGGTGTTTGTGATATTGTGCTTTTAGCACGACAGCGTCGCGCTGATTCTCGGCGACAGGGTGCCGAGATCTCGCCGGCATCTCACACTCACTGGAATAGTGACAGCACATCCCAGCAAGCGCGTCATAGAAGCGACGGGAGATCCGACTTGGATTCCCGCCAATTCTACACGTGTGCGGCGTGTTATGAATCCTGAGGGGGAAGTCCCCGCCGGATTTTAAATAAAAATCCGGCATGGGTCCCCCCCTCAGGAGCATACCGGACCCTTAGGTCTGTTATGGGTTGTAAGGAGAGCCCCCCTACGCCGAAAAAAACGGCGTAGGGGGTCCCCCTACAATCCATACCAGACCCGTATCCAAAGCACGCTACCCGGCCAGCCAGGAAGGGAGTGGGGACGAGCGAGCGCCCCCCCCCCCTCCTGAGCCGTACCAGGCTGCATGCCCTCAACATGGGGGGGTTGGGTGCTCTGGGGCAGGGGGGCGCACTGCGGCCCCCCCACCTCAGAGCACCCTGTCCCCATGTTGATGAGGACAGGGCCCCTTCCCGACAACCCTGGCCGTTGGTTGTCGGGGTATGCGGGCGGGAGGCTTATCGGAATCTGGGAGCCCCCTTTAATAAGGGGGCCCCCAGATACCGGCCTCCCCACCCTAAGTGAATGAGTATGGGGTACATCGTACCCCTACCCATTCACCTGCAAGAAAAGTGGTAAAAACACAAATAAACCACACAGTGTATTAAAATATTTTATTTTTCTGCTCCGGAGGCCGCCCCCTGTCTTCTTTATTAGCTCTTTTACCAGGGGGGGCTTCTTCTTTGACGTCTTCGGGTGGGTGGGGGCCGCCGTCTGGTTCTCTTCCACCGCCGGGGGGGTGGCTTTTAAAAAAGCCCCCACCCCCCCGGCGGGTTAACTCCGGCGTCTTCGGCGGGGCTCTTCTTCTTCCGCTATCCCGACGGGTCTTCTCCGCTATCCGGGGGGTCTCGCCGCTCTCCGCTGTTGACTCGTCGCACCCCGGTTCTTCGTCTCGCAGTCCGGTCCCTTCTTCCGTGCTGTACGTCTTCTTCTGTGCTGTGAGTTCTTCTTCCGCGCTGTGACGTCATGTTCTTCACTTCTCTTCTTCTCCCCATGTTGACTCGCCGGTCCTCCTCGCTGAAATGACGGATGCGCGCCTTGCATCGGACCTATATAGGCCTCACAATCCCATCATGCTCTGGTACCTACCCATGTGATACCTACCCACGTGGGTAGGTATCACATGGGTAGGTACAGAGCATGATGGGACTGCGAGGCCTATATAGGTCCGATGCAAGGCGCGCATCCGTCATTTCAGCGAGGAGGACCGGCGAGTCAACATGGGGAGAAGAAGAGAAGTGAAGAACATGACGTCACAGCGCGGAAGAAGAACTCACAGCACAGAAGAAGACGTACAGCACGGAAGAAGGGACCGGACTGCGAGACGAAGAACCGGGGTGCGACGAGTCAACAACGGAGAGCGGCGAAGACAGAAGGAGAACCCCGGAGAGTTGAGAAGACCCGTCGGGATAGCGGAAGAAGAAGAGCCCCGCCGAAGACGCCGGAGGAAACCCGCCGGGGGGGTGGGGGCTTTTTTAAAAGCCACCCCCCCCCGGCGGTGGAAGAGAACCAGACGGCGGCCCCCACCCACCCGAAGACGTCAAAGAAGAAGCCCCCCCTGGTAAAAGAGCTAATAAAGAAGACAGGGGGCGGCCTCCGGAGCAGAAAAATAAAATATTTTAATACACTGTGTGGTTTATTTGTGTTTTTACCACTTTTCTTGCAGGTGAATGGGTAGGGGTACGATGTACCCCATACTCATTCACTTAGGGTGGGGGGCCGGTATCTGGGGGCCCCCTTATTAAAGGGGGCTCCCAGATTCCGATAAGCCTCCCGCCCGCATACCCCGACAACCAACGGCCAGGGTTGTCGGGAAGGGGCCCTGTCCTCATCAACATGGGGACAGGGTGCTCTGAGGTGGGGGGGGCCGCAGTGCGCCCCCCTGCCCCAGAGCACCCAACCCCCCCATGTTGAGGGCATGCAGCCTGGTACGGCTCAGGAGGGGGGGGGGGCGCTCGCTCGTCCCCACTCCCTTCCTGGCTGGCCGGGTAGCGTGCTTTGGATACGGGTCTGGTATGGATTGTAGGGGGACCCCCTACGCCGTTTTTTTCGGCGTAGGGGGGCTCTCCTTACAACCCATAACAGACCTAAGGGCCCGGTATGCTCCTGAGGGGGGGGACCCATGCCGGATTTTTATTTAAAATCCGGCGGGGACTTCCCCCTCAGGATTCATAACAAACGCCGCACACGTGTAGAATTGGCGGGAATCCAAGTCGGATCTCCCGTCGCTTCTATGACGGCTCTGTCTCCATCGCGGCAAGCCAGCTCGGCGCTGGCTCCCGCGATGGGGCTCGTAGGTGCTCAATCTCGCTGAGAAAGAGAGCGAGATTGACACAAAATCGGCTTCACCTACTGTAGTTACCCCTGCTATATGAGGTGTATCCTATGTTAAGTATGGACGTCGTTCCTGCGTCGAATTTCGAAAATTTTACGTAATTCGCGTAAGTCGTTCGCGAATAGGGCTTTGCATAGAATGACGTTCATGTCGTAAGCATTGGCTTGTTGCAGGTTAATTTTGAGCATGGGCACTGGGATACCCCCACGGACGGCGCATGCGCCGTTCAGAAAAAACTTCATTTACGTCGGGTCAAGACGTATTACCATAAAACACGCCCCCATCTCATCCATTTGAATTGCGCGCCCTTACGCCGATACAGTTACACTACACCGCCGTAACTTACGGCGCAAATTCTTTGAGAATACGGGAAATACGCTGTAAGTTACGATGGCGTAGTGTATCTGAGATACACTACGCCGGCCGTAAAGAAGCGGCGTGCTTCGTGGATCTAGCCCAAGGTCTGTACCGGATAGGGTAGGCCACACAGGGCTGGGAGCCACAAGCTGCCAGGAGACACACTGGGACACTATAAAAATACACTCACATTCTGTTACCTTACAGCGGTAAGGTAAGGGGACATCCACATATAAAGTCGCACAGGAGCCAGGAAGTCACCTGTCACCGGTACTCATGCAAGAGAATTGTCACCATATTATATTTTATATATTGATATGCCTTTGTAGCTGTTTTAGGATTTATTAGGAATTGCATTTGAACTGAGCACTTTCACTTCATTTGCACATTACACGGATTCATTTATCACCATTTTAAGGAAAATATGTCAAGTATGTGATACACCCTGTGTTTTTACTCATATGTACTCGTTGGATATTGAACTTACATTAGTGATCTTTGGATCTTTACACTGTACTGAATACATTTAACCTGTATTATACTTTGACTTGGTATCCATATGCGAAATAAATATTTTTGAAAGGATGTCTGCACTATATCAATCATTAAAGGGTAAGTTCATCTTTAAAAAATAAAATAAATGCAAAAGATTTGGCAAGTTAAAAATATGTTTTTTTACCACGAAGCCTGCAAATAGTAGATTGCCATTGCAAAGTCAGGCTACTGTAGACACTCCTGACAGCTGTCTGTCCATACCACCATATGGGCAGGCAGTTACTGCTGTAGGAAGAGTTGATGAACTTCGAAGGTGCTGATGATTCGATGGTAGTTCATTGAGAACTACAAGCTGTCTGTGGAGAGGCAGATGGGACATGTAGTTCATTCATTCACAGATTGTTGTGAATATATGATGAGACTGTGTGGGCAGAGCCTTGCACAGCGGTACTGTTTTTAAAATGTGACATCAGGTGCATGGAGAGGATCTCCCATCCGCAGTCACAGTGGGGGATTTCAGGGGTGAGTGGGGCTGCTGCATTAGTAACCTGATACATGGATTACCATAAATACAGGTGTAGCATGTAACATGTTACTAAAAGTAAAGTTATACTTTAAAAATATACAAAAAATCACAAACTTTTAAAACTGAATATTGCTATCTTAGCAGTAAGAATAGTAACCTCAGTGATTCTCATGTTAGTCGTGGGAGCCCCAGACATGTACTGTAGGTAGTCATTATAACAAATTCACCAATGTCTACAAATCCCTTAGGTATTATTAGGAATCCAGAGGAAAACAAAGCAACACACTGGAGACAATATGGTCAATTTTATTTAAAAAATGGCAAACAAAATTCCCTCCTGGCTTTAAACGCGGTCATCAGATTTTTTTTTTATGTCAAATTTCAGCTGTATATTACAGTTTATTGTTCTCCTTTGCCATTTAATTTCTGTCTTCATAATGCTTCCTTCTTTACATTTCTTTGTCTTCCCTTTAATTTGATTTGTTCTCTCTTTCACACATACCTATTTCCAATAATGTACAGTCTATTTACCTTTTAAGAGAAATCCTACTTATTTTGTCTTTCAATCTAACAGATAAGTCACTGCTAATATAAACTACTCCTATCTTTAGATTCTAGTCTCTTTTATATTATATATTATATATTATTGGCTTACTGTAAGTGAAACACACTTGACCCATAACATATGAAGAGTTGTTAAATGTAGACTGGGTACCAGAGCAACGTCTTGCTGTCTGTGACAAAGGTTTTGTCCACCCAACACAGACTAATTCGATTTTTTGAGACTAGGAACGATTTATTAAGCAGTTCATTAGGGGCATTGCTAGGATAGTGAATGACCCGGGGGTGGTGCGCTCAAAAAGCCAAATGGTGGGATGTCCAAATTGTGCCAACAGATAGAGGAGCCTAAATGGGCATAGGAAAATAAAATCTGAGCCTACTTGCTGTATACACAGTACACATATATCACAGTCCCTCTATCATACAATATGTTTTAATTACTGTTTCATAAACTAGAGTTTAACAGACAAGTACAAACCGCAGCACTGAAAATTACCACGGCCAGTACAAATGCTTTTCTGCACACACCATATCTTAAAGAAGAACTTAAGTAGTGTATAATGTACTTAGAGTGCAGTGGTTGGGAGTATGTCATATAAAGCCCAGTGTTCAGTGTGCAGTGGTCAGCAGTATAAAATGTACAATGTAGTGTCTATAGGGCAAGGGTAAGACGTACATTACACACAGGGGCAGGAGTGTATAACCCACAGAGTGCAATGCAGAGGTCAAAAGTGCATAACACACAGAGTGCAGGATTCAGGAGTGAATAATGCACAGAGCTCAGGAGTGGTTATTGCACAGAATGCATAAGTCAGGCATGGCTATCACCTGAGGGGTGTACAAAGTACAATAACAAAAACAACCTATTCCTCCCAGTACAAAGCCTTCCTCAATCCAAAATGTCTCACAGAACAGATCTCCCCCATCAGTCCTTATTTCCCCAGTACTGATTTCCTCCCACATTCCCTAGCCCATGTAACACAAATCACCCTCCTAGCCCAACCCCTTGTACATTTCCCACCTCATCCAGCTCCTTCTTTGTACAGACCACCCCCTCAGTACAGACTACCCCTTCAATAGAGACCCTCCCTCATTCAGTGTGCATGAAAACGAAAAGGGATAAACGTTTTACAAATAGTTTTGGCCAGAAAGCAGCTGCAGTAGAAAATTCTGTCCCTTTCCAGTTTTCTGCAGAGAATGTCAGTTGCTGTTTGTGTGGAAATTGCAGTCTATCTACAGCACACCAACATGCCCCTGCTGTTAGAGCTAGATCTCGTCAATCAAAGAGGAAATGAGCTTTGCTAATTAGAGAGCTATTTATCTGACTCAGGAGGGGAGTGGTGGACCACTGCAGAGAGACCATTGCTTACACCCAGATAGCGATGGTCTGTTTTTGGGAAGTACATTTGGGCTTTAATCAGGAGATACGCCGTCGTATCTCTTTTGTGAATCTGGGCCTTAGTCCGGTTGAAAGAGGACACCTATTTCGACCAATTAAAAAAAAAAATATATATATATACACACACACATATATCATACAATCCCATATATACAGTACTATACCCACAGTTGATCCAGAGGAAGGCAAAAAACCCCAGCAAAGCATGATCCAATTTGCTACAGGAGGGGAAAAATGTCCTTTCTGATGCCTGAGAGGCAATCAGATATTCCCTGAATCAAATTTCCGTATAAATGTTAGTACCCAGTTATTTTATGTACATTTAGGAAAGAATTCATGCCTTTCTTCCCACTGTCATAACTCCCATACATCTTTCCTGCACATACTGTCCACTCCCATACCCATTACATTATTCTTTAACATATACTGCCCACTAAAAGACTTCTTTAGCATTCTTTATTATATCCCTGACATTTCTCATTCTGGAACAGACACAGTTTTCCTAGTAAACTTAAAATCAAACCATTATGGTTTCTTAATAAATAGCATTTTCAAGCAACAAGTGAAACCAATTAGAAGAATGCTAACATTGTCCAGACAAGGGCATTCAGTGAGCTACCAGCGATGTTTTAAGACAGCCTTAATTTGTTTGGTGACACCACATCTGAAAAATAAAACACAGATACAGTACATATAAACAGCTGTTCCTAAAATATAGTATATTTGTTACTGAATATCATGTTTTATTCTAAAATTCATCTTTAATGTTGCTGTGCACTCCAATGCAAATGATTATCAACAATGTTAGGCTAAAGAAGGCTAAGATAACACCAGCTATCACTCTCCTGAACTCGAACCTTCCAAAGATTTCCAAAGCCAACCGCAAATTGATCCATTTTATACTTCTAGGGGCCAAGCTGACCATAGCTAAGACATGGAAACAACCCAAGGTCTCCTTCATAGCAGCCAAGCGTAAGATCTCATGGATTATGTCCCAGGAGAAATTAACTAGCTTCTTAACAGGTACAGTTTCGACATTTGAAACCATCTGGGAACCTTGGGCCCTGCATCTAGGCCTTTCTTTCATACCTGGAGCTCAGGTCGGACAAACATTTGCTTTTGTTTAGTCTATATCTCCCTTCCTGTTGATTCGCTTTTCCTGTTCATCCTTTCTCTTCTCTAAACCAACTATTTTCCTCTTTTCTTTCACTTTCCTCCTGAACCGTAGTCTATTCTATCAAACCAAGTGATCCTATGGGTTTGACATCTAAATGAGTAATTCTATCTGTAATTCTTGCTATGCTTTGGTTCTAGTGCATAACTACCCTCCTCAAGGCTTTTCCCTTTTTCCTGGGTTAATGGGGGAGGCCCCCGGGCACAGTGGCCCAGATTCTCAAAGGACTTACGATGGCGTATTGACATGCACGCCGTCGCAAGTCCGAATGAGAGCCGTCGTATCTATGCGGCTGATTCTTAGAATCAGTTACGCATAAATTCGGCTAAGATACGAGCGGCATAAGTCTCTTACACCGTCGTATCTTAGGGTGCATATTTACGCTGGCCGCTAGGTGGCGCTTCCGTAGATTTCCGTGTCAAATATGCTAATGAGCTAGATACGCCGATTCACAAACGTACGTGCGCCCGGCGTAGCAAGATACATCGTTTACGTAAGACATACACCGGCGTAAAGTTACCCCTCATAAAGCAGGGGTAAGTCATGTTAGGTATGGACGTCGGAACAGCGTCGTGTTTTACGTTGTTTGCGTAAGTCGTCTGTGAATGGGGCTGAACGTAAGTTACGTTCCGTCGACTAGGCATTGAGCGGGCGTAATTTAATTTGAAAATTCGACGTGATACTGAGCATGCGTGCGCATGCACCATTAGAAAAAAGTGTCATTTACATGGGGTCATGATTAGTTTACATAAAACACGCCCCCCTGTTCCTCATTTGATTTAGGCGCGCTTATGCCGGAACATTTACGCTACGTTGCCGTAACTTTAGACGCAAGTGCTTTGTGAATACAGCACTTGCCTCTCTAAGTTGCGGCGGGGTAGCATAACTACAATACGCTACGCCCGCCTACATTTACGCCGCTGACTGTGAATCTGGCCCAGTATGTTCCCACTTGGGGTGTCGGGAGTACTTTCCCCAAAGATCCCGCTACACTAATCAAAATGTGGGAGGTGTTGTCAGGAATTACTGTGTCAAATCCTGAATGATTGTCTTACTCATACTTGACATCTTGTATTTCATGTAATCACAACGGTTTTTCACTACATCTCTGGAAATGGTGTATTTCATGTTCTTGTATTAAAAAAAATAAAAATGTTTGAAAGTAAAAAGGATAAGATCCTAAGTATTTTTATTTGGTACATGTATTTGAAGGAGACAGTTAGCAAGTTATTATATATTGTGGAGAGTTTGGCTAGGCAGAGTTAGGAGAGGTTAATTTGGGAAGTCCTCCCTGATAAGCACAGGTGTGGAATGAAAGTGAAGCCTTGTTGACATTTGCATAAACAAGTTTTTACTTCCCCCCTTCCCACCTGTTCCCTCTTAAACTGAAAAAAGGGGGGGGGGGGTAAACACATGCTGCTGTCGTGATGCTTTCCATTGTGGCACAGAAAATAGACCTCTAATGTCTCATTATAGAGAATCTGTCACAAGTTATATGTTATCACTTGGAAGGCTACTATGTGATAGCAATAAGTTACGTGAAAAAATAGAAATTTTGACTTACCTGTAAATTCCTTATCTTGGATACAGTATGTCACACAGGTGTGGTATGCATAGACCATGGGTTATATGCTGCTACCTTCAGGTAATTGGACACTGAAAAACCCAGGAGATGTCAATAGCTTTGGTGGAATAGACTTTGATGGGAAAGGGAGGAAACATCTCTTTAAAGGGTATATGCCTTGTAAATTAGTTGTCTGATCCACCTGGTGGAACAGAAAACAGGGTGTCCCTTACAAGGACCCAATGGCAGGACAAGGTTTGACTCTGTCTAGAGGCTGTGGCTTTACGGTAGACCTTGACAGCCCTGACAACATCCAGACAATGCAGGGCAAATTCATTGTCATGTTTTGGGGTAGGAAAGAGGAAAGAGTGCACAATGTCCTAATGGAGGTGTAAAGTTGAGACCACCTTAGGTAAAAAAAAAGGTCCTTGTGTAAAGCAACAAAGGGCTCTTTACAAGAGACAGAGCTGCTAACTCGGAAACATGCCTAGCAAATGTGATGGCAATCAAGACAGCAAACTTAAAGGTGAGGTCTTCTAAAGGAATATATATAACCAGTTTAAAGGGGCATCTCTGAAAAGCAATAACAGCCAGGTTGAGACCCCAATATGACTCAACAAAATTATATGAGTAACTCCCTGTAGAAAAATCCTGAGGTAAGGGTTTTCTGGAAGAGAATAGATACTGTATAGCAGAATACTGTCTCTTTAGGATACTCAAGGCCAAACAGTGGTCAAGACCATACTGAAGAGAGACCAAAGGACCAAAATGCAAATGATACAGTATTACAATGCACAGCAGGCTATCCATATTTCATTGTGGCTTTTCTACCTCTAAGCAAGGTGGGAATGACCAAGTCAGAGATAACCTTTTTCTTTAAGACTTGGGTTTCCTGCCATGCTGTTAAAGCCAGCGACCAAGAAACATGAAGAAATAGGAAGCCTTGGGGCAATACATCAAATCTGTTTGGAAGAAGCCAAGGCTTTTCCACCAGAACTATGAGTATGTCTGTGTGCCACATTCTTCTGAGACAATTTTGTGCAATGAGATTCACCAGTACCATTTCCTTTTATATCTTGCGTAGCATATGAGGGAGGATCTCAAATGGAGGAAAGCATAAACCAGTTGTAAGTGAGTCCAAAGAATCACCACAGCAGCTAGCAAAAAATGCAGATTTTACTATGTGTGCAGAGAATATTAAAACTGCCCAGTAGCCAAGTGATTAAAGCCAGGAACTGGATTCCCTATACAGGGACAAAATGATCTTATTCATGACCCTGAACCTATTAAGGTCCAGGCTTTGCCTCTCACAGTGGCCATATATCCAAAGGAGTCCGGTGACCATGGCAGTCGGGTTAAGACTATATAGGGTATAATGTGCAAAAGTTGGCTCCAGTCTTGCTTTGGATCAAACAACGGCAAGTCTCCAAAGCTCTCTTGTCCCATGGCTGTGGGCATTAGCAAAGTGCCTAACTGTTAATGCAAATAAACAATGTGAAGGATATGCTTCAGTTTAATTCTCCCTGCTAGTAATGCTGTGTGTGTTAGAGGTAAAAGGTGATTTCATGTGTGACTCATTCCTCTGTGTACCAGACTGTTGAAATGTTTAGATAAGTGGCTCATGTTAATTATTCTGATTGCTTCATTGTGGTAATTACCTCTTCTATATGCGGGGCCAAGCTGTCTAGATAATGTATTCTGTTACAACTAGTAATTAACTTCACTGATGTCATTATCTAAAGAAATGTGTCTTCAGAGTCGGCGCCGAAGTGTCTACATCTGTATGGAAGCCCCCAGTGTGTGAAAAGGGGGTGGAGATTTCATTGTTCTTTTATTGAGGATTAGCTTGTAAACTGTATATATAACTAGCAGCATGCTGCCATTAAAGTGTGTCTTGTTCCAGCAGTAAGCTTGGCTCATGTGTGGATTATTGGGCGATCCCAGGAATATTCCTCCTCGTGGAATATTGGGTGATTTTCTTTATGGGAAGAAGGGAAGACTTGGACGGGGATACCTTCTACTACAGTCACAAACAATATTACTTTTTTTTACAAGTACATTAGCACATCTACAGTCACATTATATTGTTCCCCAATTCAGAAGCAGAACCTACGCCAATAGTCAGTCCATACAGATTGTTTAGCTTACTGTATGTAAGAACTTTTTCAATTGAAAGGATGTAAACAAAAATACCATAGCCAATACCATGGCAAAATATTAAATCATACTATGATCATTTTATTTTGGCACAGCCAGTATTTCAAAGTCACTTTTTATATTACTATCTATTATGACAATTTTATCTAAGCCTTTGTTGTAACCACCTTCCAAAACATGTCATCTTATAGCATATAGAAATACCAAATATTCATTAAACACTTTTATATTCCATGACAGAGGCTATGATTGTACTGAAAATTCAATCAGGCTCCCTGTCAGTTTAATAACAAGAATTTTAACATGCCCATGACAAAAGTCACCCAAGCATAATATTGCTTTTGCCAGACTAAAGCTTGTTTCTAATTCTGAAATTCTCGGTCCCATGAAAAACATTACAAACGTTACATTATTTGGAGTGGGGCAATGTACAGTGAGTTACATAGTAAACTTTGCAAATGCTGTGCATTTAAATTAAACAAAACATGATTGCTGTACATCTGACATTTGGTGCCTGTATTATTTATTCTAATAGTGAGATACAGCACTGAATTCACTTCTAATAGAAGGAAAGCAGACAATACAAATCCTTGCATGCCTCTAGTGGCAAAAAAACTATTACAGAGATGAATAGTAGATGGTCTCTAGAGGATTACTGCTTTATACTTGTTGTACAAAAGGTAGTTAGGATCATGCTGAGAGGTGTCAAAGATGAACAAAACACTGGCAGTTGGGTTTACACTTTGGACATTTTTTAACCATTGAAGATTTTTTTTTGTTGTTGTTGTATTTTTTTTACACTTGACCAACATTTATAGGCTAAGTTTACCTGTAACTAAAAAATAATAAATGCACATTTTTTTTACACAAGAACCTGCAAAGTATTGTACCTGCAATTAATGGATCGTGGGTGCAACGATCAGGCTTATGTTACATGTTACACCATAAATAAGGATGTTCCAAAGCTATGCTTTAATGCATAAAACATTTTCATATAATTTATTTTTAACTAGTTATTTGCTACCATGTGTATTTAGGGATGCATTATTCTTACTGTTGGCTCCAGTACCTGATACCCATCCACATAGGGAGTGGGCGGGGATCTAGGGGCCCCCTTGTTAAAGGTGGCTTCCAGATTCTGATAAGTCCCCGCCCGCAGACCCCCACAACCACTGGGCGAGGGTTGTGGGGATGAGGCCCTTGTCCCCATCAAAATGGGGACAAGGTGCATTCGGGGAGACCCCAAAGCACCCTCCCCATGTTGAGGGCATGTGGCCTGGTATGGTATGACATTGATGAAATATGAAAGTGATACTAAAGGTTTGAGTATTTTTTTTCTAAATAACAAACATGTCAGGCCGCGTACACATGGTTGGTTCAAACCGATGAAAACGGACTGAAGTTCAGTTTCATCGGTCCAAACCGACAGTGTGTACGCCCCATCGGTCTGTTGTCCTTCGGTCCCAAAATAGAGAAATTGCTTTAAAATCGAACCGATGGACGCCTGACCGATAGGTCAAAACCGATGGTTAGTACGCAAAAGCATCGGTTCCAAACACGTGCATGCTCAGAATCAAGTCGACGCATGCTTGGGGGGTTACCTTGCGGGCACGCTCCCAAGTCCAGCATTTGCGTCCATAGACATAAATGCCAGATCCTGCCCCTCCCCCTGGCGGGTGCATCATTGGATTCGATTGACAGCAGCACAAGCCAATGGCTGTGCTGCTATCAATCTATCCAATCAAGAGCCGAGAACCCCGAGCAGAGGGACGGCGCGTCCCCAGCATGGGACATTTCAGGGCTCAGGTAAGTAAAACGGGGGGAGGGGCTGGGGGGCCGGTCACTGGCAGGTGTTTTTTCACCTCAATGCATAGGATGCATTAGGGGGAAAAAACACAAGCCTTTACAACCCCTATAAATTTGCTGCCGAACTGTTACCCACATCAAACAGATGCTTCACTTTACAGGCAGACTATGGGGACCCCCTGGCATGATATTTAAAGGAATATTTCATTTTTATTGTTTCACTTTATGCATTCTTAAAAACACTGCTCCTGAAAAAAACGGTTGTTTTAACCACTTCGATACCAGGCACTTTCACCCCCTTCCTGCCCAAGCCATTTTTTCAGCTTTTAGCGCTGTCACATTTTGAATGACTATTGCGCAGTCATGCAACACTGTACTCAAATTAAATTTTAATCATTTTCCCCGCAAATAGAGCTTTCTTTTGGTGGTATTTGATCACCTTTGCGTTTTTTATTTGTTGCGCTATTAACAAAAGAATAGCAACAATTTTGAAAAAAAATGCAATATTTTTTACTTTTTGCTATAATAAATATCCCCCAAAAATTTATAAAAAAATAAATTTCCTCAGTTTTGGCCAATACGTATTCTTCTACATATTTTTGGGAAAACATTTGCAATAAGCGTATATTGATTTGTTTGTGCAAAAGTTATAGCGGCTACAAAATAGGGGATAAATTTATAGCATAGCCGCGATCAGTGAAATTTTATCGTGACTGCGAAATTATGGCGGACACATCGGACACTTTTGACACTATTTTGGGACCATTCACATTTATACAGCGAACAGTGCTATAAATATGCACTGATTACTGTGTAAATGTGACTGGCAGGGAAGGGGTTAACACCAAGAGGCGATCAAGGGGTTAAATGTGTACCCTAGTGAGTGATTATAACTGTAGGGGGAGGGAACTGACTGGGGGAGGTGACCGATCGGTGTACCTATGTACAAGGGACACAGCATCAGTCTCCTCTCCCTGACAGGACGTGGATCTCTGTATTTACACACAGAGATCCACAGTCCTGCTCAGTTACTGGGCAATCGCAGCTGCCGGGCAGTGCATCGGGTTCCCAGTGAAGCAGCGGGTACACGCGTTCCCTAGTGGCTCGGGAAGGCGAGGACGTCATATGGATGTCTTATGTACTCTTGTTTTTTTTCTGATTTTACATTCCTGAGCCTAATGAGGGGTCATTTTTTTGAACAAAGGACAGGTACAGAATAGCTGAAAGAAGTTTTCCTAATTTTCAGCAGCCATGTTAGGTGCATTGCAAAAAAGCACAAAAAAAACCCTCAAAGTGTATTTTTTTATTTTTTTTATATATATTTTTATTGAAAGAGGTTTCATACAAATTACAAAAGCAAACATTTGTAAAAAAATATTAAAAATCTTCAAACAAAAGAAAGAGACAACACTGCAGATTCACTAGGGAATACAGAACAGTAGTAAAAGTGAATCACATGAACTGAACTAGGGTAGATGACCATGTGTTCCCAGGGGAAGGGAAAATTGAGAACAGGGATGTAAATACCACAGAAGCAAACAGTCACCGTATTAGCAAGTTATCCAGAATCACAGAAAGGTAAACTGGATGGATCCGAGGCACAGGAGTGACCTTAGTGCTCCCAAAGGTAGCTTAGTGTTTAAACATGCAATACCATTAAACGGAAAATAAAAGTAAAAAGTAAAAGTAAAAGAAAAAGAGCATAACAAAAAAGGGGGGGAGAGTGAGCACCCTAATAAAAAAAAGCCGTTACTGTAGAAAATAGTAGATAGCGAGGCCATGACCACCGATTAGAAGGCGGCAGTTCCTTTATGTCCTGTGTCAGCGGGGGCATAGGAGTTGAGTGTCTAGGGAAAAGTATCCAAAGGAAGAGGATCCAAAGGGAGAGGGTCCCACCAATGACTCAGATGGGCTTGGGTTTCTGATCCCATGGAAACATCAAGTTGGAGAAACATAGGCAAGCGGAGGCAGGGGAGGAGAGCTGCGATATGGAAAGGACAACTTTTCGAAATTCACCATATCCTTGGGAGTGAGCGTTGAGATCATGAAAGGTTTCCATTTGTGGTAGAAACGTGATTTTGTCCGCTCATGAGTTAAGTCCGTATTAAGCTTATCAGTGTAGAGCAACTTCAGTAGTTCCTTTTTAAGATGTGAGGTAGTTGGGCTGAAGTTGGATATCCAGTTCTTCAGGATGGATCTTCTGGCGAGCAGGAGGCAGGTCAGAATCCAGTCTTTGCCGGAGGGGGTTGGTAGAAGTGACCATGGTAGCAGTTGGGGGTCCCAGTGACCGAAAATGAGAAGTAGAGGATTTTTGGGCAGTTTTAGCAAAGTCACTTCAAAAATATAGGATAGGACTTGGTCCCAGAAAGCCGAGATGAAGGAACAAGACCAGAAGCGATCAGCCAGAGAGGGTTTGAGGTGATGGCACAGGGGGCACTCGGGCGTAGTGTGAGCTTGATTGGCATATACGAAGGGGATATGAGCCCGGTGGATGATTTTAAGTTGAGTTTCTCTCCAGATCTCGTTGGGGATCAATTTGTGGACGGAGTTGAGGCCATGAAGAAGTTTGTTCACCAGCTCGGTATCTGGAAAGTCCTTAGACCAGTTGGCAGCTGATGAGGTCTCCAGGGGAGGAGTAGTTTTTAGGAGAAGAGGTCGGTAGATGTCCGAAACTTTGTAGGAGCCCTGAACGAGAAGGGTGTCGATGAATGATGCTTTGAACCTTTTGCCATCTTCCCTGCAGGCCCCTTTCAGGAAGCTAACATATTGCCCATATTGGAAGATATGTGCTGAAGGGAGTGAAAACTTGTCGGATAGAGCTTGAAATCCGGTGGGGCGACCAGTTTGTGGGTCGCATAGTGAGAAGAAATCCGTAAGTCCCTTTTGCTTCCAGATGAGGTAGGAATGATTGTCTAGGCTGGGGAGGAAACTCGGATTCCCCTGAATAGGGAGGTAACGAGAGATGAAGGGAGGTAGTTTGAGGCTTTTCCTGACTTCTCTCCATGCGATGACTGTGTAGCGGAGGCAGAGGTTATGTTGAAGGGGAGGAGGGATAGATTTACACTGACAGTGGAGGAGGGCCACCTGGGAGAAAGGGTGAACCATTGCTGATTCCAAGGGGAAATTGGAGTACCGAGAGGACCTGGCCACCCAGTCTAGGCTCGTCCTCAATAAGCAAGCTAGGTTGTATGTTCTGATATTGGGTAGTGCGATACCCCCCTCGCGCCTGGGAAGATACAGTTTGGTGAAGGCTATGCGTGGCCGTCTGCCTCGCCAAAGGAATTTAGAAATTGCCGAATTGAGAGTTTTAACGTCTTTGTGACGTAGAAGCAGGGGAATAGTCTGCAATGGATATAGTAGGCGAGCGAAGCTGACCATTTTCACCAGGTGACATCTTCCCAAGAGCGAGAGAGGCAGATCCATCCAGTTGACCAATTCCTGAGAGATTTTCGTAAACAGAGGGGGATAGTTGAGATGATAGAGAGAGGAGGGTAGTTACCCTATTTAGATGCTTAAGTATGTGATGTGCGTATTTGCGACAGAGAATATGGACGTTAGGGTCCTTCTGCCAATTTTGGGGCATTTTACCAGTAGCTCAGGCTCCCCAAAGAAAGAAAGAGCCTGGGAATCAATCTGAGAACCAAAAGCTGTGTGTGTGTGTTAAGATGGAAATCATACTCCCAGTACCTTAAAGTGATCACTTCTCCTTGAAAGACAATCAAAAGCCATGAGGTTGCTTTACCCCCTTGAAAACCAGGAAGTTTATAAACTTACCTGATGCTTCGTAAAGCAACAATCAAATACCTATTTTAATTTAATTTCATCTAGATGACAGCTCACCTCTTCATAGACAGTTAATAGATTGGTTTCGCAAGAACGAGTCTTCACAAATCCATACTGATTACTGCTAATGATAACATTTTCATTACTAAAATCTTGTATATAATCCCTTATCAGCCCCTTCAAAAGCTTGCATACTATTAATGTTAGGCTAACTGGTCTGCAATTCCCAGGGATGCATTTTTGCCCTATTTTAAATATTGATGCTACATTGGCTTTTTTCCAATCAGCTGGTACCATTCCAGTCAGTAGACTGTCAGTAAAATTTAGCAACAATGGTCTGGCAATTACTTGACTGAGTTCCTTAAGTACCCTCGGTGCAAGCCATCTGGTCCCAGTGATTTATTAATGTTAAGTTTCCCAAGAGCCATGAGGGTGCTTCCTGTGACGTGTCATGAGGACAAACACTGCAGTTTTGGTTACTATGTAACATGTAAAAATAAAAAAGATCATGCAAATCAATACTACCAACTGGGCACAGAAACCTTGTAGGTTGGAATTGTCAACAAGACAACAAATGTGCAGTGGATACTAGCCTTTATTGAGCAGGGCAGTTGTTTTAAAACAGGTCCTTAACTACTTGAGGCCCGCGCTATAGCCAAATGACGGCTTCAGCGCGCACCTGAAAATCCAGGACGCCGCCATTTGACGTCCGCCCCTTTGCTCGTTCCCCACGCGCGCTCCCGAGCACGCAGTGGGGAAATTCTGTGCTGGCCATGTCCCTTGGACACAGCCAATCACAGATCCCCGTGAACGGCCAATCAGAGTGGCCATTTGCTATGCAATCTGTGTGGCCAATGAGAGATGATCTCAAATGTAAACATATGAGATCATCTCTCATTGCCGGCTCTCCCTCCTCACACAGAGATAGCGTGTGAGGAGGGAGAACGATCTGTGAGTTATAAAGTGTTTTACAGTGAAAATACAGTGAGAATACAGTGCCCATACAGTGCCATCACAGTGCCCATACAGTGCCCATAGGGATCTGTTAGAATATTAAGGGGAAAGGATCCGCGCTTAGGAATAATATTAAGCTGCTGCCTCCCTGACAAGCCTCAAAGAGACCTGGAATTAGCAAAGAAATGGGGTTTAGGGATGTTGGCGCTGCTTATGCTTGTTGGTAAATATCCACGAAATGTCCTATGTATTGTAAATTATTTGTAGGGGAAATTCTCCTAGCATTTTGAAGTTCCCCTACAAATAATTTACAATACATAGGACATTTCGTGGATATTTACCAACAAGCATAAGCAGCGCCAACATCCCTAAACCCCATTTCTTTCCATAGGGATCTGTGTCCACCTGTGCTAATCTGCGCAGTGCCCACCTGTGCCACCTCATCAGTGCCCACCTGTGCCAATCAGTGCCCACCTGTGCCGCATATTAGTGCCCACCTGTGCCACCAATCAGTGCCCACCTGGGCCGCCAATCAGTGCCCACCTGTGCTGCCAATCAGTGCCCACCTGTGCTGCCAATCAGTACCGCCAATCAGTGCCCATCTGTGCCGCCTCATCTGTGCCACCTCATCAGTGACACCTCAGTGCCCACCTGTGCCAATCAGTTCCCATCTGTGCCGCCTCATCAGTGCACAGCTGTGCAATTAGTCAGTGCACATCTGTGCTGCCTCATCAGTGCCCATCTGCTCCGCCAATCAGTGCCCATCTGCTCCACCTCATCAGTGCCCATCTGCTCCACCTCATCAGTGCCCATCTGCTCCACCTCATCAGTGCTCATCAGTGAAGGCTTAGCACACACCTGTGTAGTCGCACCAGCAACCATGTCAAAAATATCCTTTTCCGCCGAGGAGGCATACCAAATTCTTTCCGCGCCCGACGAGAGCAACGTGGAGCTCTCTCTTTCAGATTCCATTTCCATTTCCAATTTCGATTCTGAGTTTGACGTCAATTATGAGCCAGCCTTCAGTAGCGGAACACTGAGTGACTCAGAAGAGGAAGATAGCCGGCCCGCTAAACAAAGGCGTTCTGGTGAGGAGGCAATGCCATCCACCAGCACTGCAGTGCCATCCACCAGCACCGCAGTGCCATCCACCAGCACCGCAGTGCCATCCACCAGCACCGCAGTGCCATCCACCAGCACCGCAGTGCCTCGGCAAGAAAGGCCAAGGACCCATGCCAGCGTTCCCTATGCCCTTCAGAACCCCTTGTGGCTTCCTCCTAATTCAGGAGAAGCCAACATTCCCCCTTTTACTGCCCAGACAGGAATCTAGGTGGACACGGAGAATTTTTCCCCAATCAATTTTTTTAACCTAATGTTTACAGAGGACATGCTATCCAGAATTGTGGCCCAGTGCAACCTATATGCACAGCAATTTATTGCAAATAATCCTACATCATATCATGCCCGTCCCTACCAGTGGAGAGACCTAACGGTGGAGGAGTTGAATTTTTTTTTAGGCCAAAAAAACACTTCACGTTCCTTTTGGTCCAAACGCCCCATCTACCACATGCCAATCTTCTCCAGCGTAATGCCCAGATCCCGATACTTTCGCCATCATGAGATTTCTACATTTTAACGATAATACCCAGTGCCATCCCTAAAATCACCCAAATCATGACAGGCTTTTCAAAATTCGGCCCTTACTAAATTATTTTTCTAAAAAATTCTCCCAATTGTATACCCCGGACCAACACATCTGTGTGGATGAGTCCCTTAATAAATTTAGTGGCAGGCTTCAAATAAAACAATTTATCCCCAGAAAAAGGGCCTGCTATGGTGTGAAGGTGTACAAATTGTGCGACTGAGTCACAGGGTACCTGTATGCCTTCAGAGTGTACGAAGGCAAGGACAGCCAGCTGAATCCCCCTAATTGCCCAGACTACTTGGGATCAAGTGGCAAAATTGTTTGGGAACTCATCAACCCCCTATTGGAAAAAGGGGACCATCTATACATTGATAATTTCTACACCTCTCTTCCCCTGTTCCACAACCTGCACCAGAAGCAGACGCCAGCATGTGGCACGGTAAGTAAGAACCGGAAATGCTTTCCTCAAAGTCTTATGAATAAAAAGCTGAGAAGAGGAGAATTGGCAAGTCTGGGAAACAAGGAGGTTCTGGCAGTGTAGTGGAAGGACAGAAGAGACGTGTACATGTTATTTTCCATCCACAATGATACCGTGGTTGAAATCCGCAGAAGGCGTGGCACCACCATCCGAAAGCCCACATGCATCCAGGACTACAATTTGTTTATGGGGGAGTCAACTTCAATGACCAGATGCTTGAACCCTATCTTGCCACAAGGACATACCATTGGTACAAAAAAGTTGCAATTTATTTTTTTCAATTGGCCATATATAACTCATATATAATTTACCGCAACTCCACCCAAAACCCCAAACGCTTCCTTGGCTACCAGGAGGACCTTATCACTGCCCTTATATTCCCGAACGACAAACCCCAAACCATCCGATCAGATGTTTTAAGTCGACTCTCCACTTTCCCAATAAAGTCCCTCCCACAGAAACAGGCCGACTACGTAAAAAAAGATGTAAGGTGTGTTCCAGTGAAGGAGTCAGACGAGACACATCTTTCCATTGTGCCGACTGTCCTTCCCAACCAGGCCTCTGTGTACCTGACTGTTTTTGCCGTTACCATACTAAGTAGTAATAGTGCCCCATCATTGGTATCAATGTAATTAATAGTACCCCTTTGGTGGTATCAATGGGAGGAATAGTGTCCAATCATTAGTGTCAGTACTAGTAACAGTGCCCCATCATTGGTGTCAGTACTAGTAACAGTGCCCCATCATTGGTGTCAGTACTAGTAACAGTGCCCCATCATTGGTGTCAGTACTAGTAATAGTGCCCCATCATTGGTTGCTGACAGTGGGGGGGAATAATGCCCTAAGGGCCAGGTAAAAGCAGGCAAAAGGCTGCATCTGGCCTCCAGACCACAGTTTGGAGACTGACATAGAGAATCCAGATTTTCAATATTAGAAGCATAGACAAAAAAGAAGGTTAACATTTTCTTCATAGCTTAAAGAACTTAAAAAAAAAAGAGGCAAAGAAAATATACTTGAGACTTAAAGGGGTTGTAAAGGTTAGTTTTTATTTTCAAATAGGTTCCTATAAGCTAGAGCATTGTTGGTTCACCTTTTCCTTCGATTTCCCTTCTAAATTTTTTTTTTCTTTGTATGAATTTCTCACTTCCTGTTCCTCCTCAGTAAGCTTGCCCCCATCATCCAAGACGTTCTGGCTGGGGGCTAGTCAGCGTGCTCGCCCCCTCCCTTGGGACTACATCCCTGCCAACAATGCACTAGCTTAAAGGAACCTATTTAGAAAATAAAAAACAAACCTTTACAACCCCTTTAAAACACAAAACAGGATCAAACATTGATTTACTCAACCTTTCCATCAAGCAATATTGTCTTATTTATAAGGATAGGTCCTCTAATAATAAAGCTAATAATATTGTTACAGAGATGCTTAAAAAAGAATGTTGAAAATTGCATTTACTATTTTTATTCAATGCCTTCTTCTTTTTGTATATTTTGCTGATTTTACACTACTTTCAGCACTTCAGCACCAGCTGCTTGATCTTTTGTTCCTTTTTCTTTTTTAATCTTTCTATTTTCAGATTTAATTCAAGATAAATCCTAAAAGGTATATGCTAGCGAATCAATATCTCAGCACACTTAGCAATGTTCTGTAATATATTAATGCAGTCTGGTCATCAGTTAGATAAAGCAATATATTCAGTCTGTTGGAACAGACCTTCCTGTTTTCCACACAATAATTAATGGAATTTTTCAGTCAATACACAATTTTGTGGTTATTTCTTACAAAAAAATGAAGGTTATATTTTGCTTAGACAATTTTTTTTTTTGTCTTGACCATCTTTTTTCCAGGTATGATCAATATAGCCTACCGCCCCTTCACACGTATAACTGCTTTGACCGAGAGATCATTTAAAAAAAAAGCCCCTGGAAACACTAAGCAGCTTATAGAAAATATGACATTTACTGCAATTCAGCGAATTGGCACATTTAAAAGCAGTAAACCATCAAGTGAGATGTTCCAGCATTACATAAAGATACATGGACACTCAATAAACCTTTACTCAGAAAAGCTTGGATGGTAAAAACCCACAGAGGCTCAGCAAAATAGCTAATCAACACAATTCAAACCTTCATAGTTTACTCAAACTTGCAATTTAATTGCAAAATAAATTGCGGCTAGCACTTATTCCATCCATAATATAAAAAAACAAACATGTGCTTTTTAAAAGCTGAACTTAACATATACAATATATATCTATATATATTCAATGCATTAAGACCCCTTTTAGCATTAAAAAAAGCGCCTGTAAAACGTCTGAAAGAAGCTGCATCTGCAATCCCAATGTGAAAGTCCGAGTGCTTTCACACTAAAGCGCCTGAAAAACGCCCCAGCGTGAAATGGGTCTTAGTGTTAAAAAAAGTGCCTGTAAAGCGCCTGAAAGAAGCCTTATCTGCAATCCCAATGTGAAAGCCTGAGTGCTTTCACACTGAGGCGCTGCGCTGGCAGGGCGTCAAAAAAAGTCCTGCAAGCAGCTTCTTTGCAGCGCTTTAGAAGTAGTGAATACATCGCTCCTAAGGCGCCCCTTCCCATTTAGGCGCTTTTTTAACGCAAAAGCACCTAAAAAAATGCACCAAAAGGGGTGAAAGTGGTCTTAGCGGAGGGCTTTCACATTGGAATTGCAGATGAGGCTTCTTTCAGGTGCTTTACAGGTGCTTTTTTTAATGCCAAAGCACCTGAAAAATGCCCCAGTATGAAAGGGGTCTAAATGCATTTATGCATCCATCATTGTATGTATTTTTGCACAAAACTAGCATAAGCAACTCAATCTGTCTTGCTTGATCAAGCTTACAGAAGGTAAGAGTGATGATGCCACAGCTTCCTCACTGTCTATTGACAGGTGGGGCAGGTCCTGGACCAGGATGCATTGCTTAACCACTTCAATACAGGGCACTTTCGCCCCTTCCTGCCCAGGCCAATTTCAGCTTTCAGTGTTGTCGCTTATTTAAATGACAATTGCGCGGTCATGCAACACTATACCCAAACAATTTTTTTTAATTTTGTTCCCACAAATAGAGATTTCTTTTAGTGGTATTCAATCACCTCTGTTTTGTTTTTGCAAAACAAATAAAAAAAGACTGAAAATTTTGAAAAAAAATCTGTTTTTCTTAGTTTCTGTTATAAAATTTTGTAAATAAGTATAAAATAAGTTCTCTCCTTCACTGATGGGCACTGATGAGGCAGCACTGATGGGCACCAATGAGGTGACACCAATGAGGTGGCACTGATGAGGTGGCACTGATGGGCACTATTACACTAATACCACCCAGCCTATAGCAAAATGACTGCCGGACGGGAAGTGGTTAAAGTTGTTGTAAAGGCACAAGTTTTTTTACCTTCATGCATTCAGTGCATGAAGGTAAAAAATGTTCTGCCCCTAACCCCCCTAATACTTAACTGAGCCCCTTCTCTATCCAGCGATGTCCAGGAGAGACTTGCCTCTCTGAGGACTCACACTCCTGATCAGCTTTTGGCTGCAACGAGGGCCATTGGCTCCCGGTGCTCTCAATTACAGCCAATGAGCCAAACAGGAGATGGAGGGGGAGTGACCAAGCCACAGCTCCGTGTGTGAATGGTCACACAGAGCAGCAGCTCAGCTCGGATGTCCCTATGGCAAGCTGCTTGCTGTGGGGGCACCTGGCAGGAGAGAGGGGTCAGGAGCATCAGCATGGGATCCGAGAAAAGGAGGATCCAGGCTGCTCTGTGAAAAACGACTGCACAGAGCAGGTAAGTATAACATGTTTGTTATTTTTTCTTTTAATAAAAAAAACAACACTTTATTATCGCTTTAACAACAGTGTAGGCCAGGGGTGCCCAACCAGTGGCCCGGGGGCCACATGTGGCCCGCGGAGCCTTCTGATGTGGCCCGCGGAGCCCTCTGATGTGGCCCATGACCTCCTGCTCTGGGATGGAATAAAATAGAATGCTGTTATTAAAGGTAAGTTTATTACTAAAATCACAGTGTATATATGGGCATATGTGCTCTACAGTGGTTACTGGGCTGCTTTCAAACTGATCCGCAGGTGCAGAGAAGTGCACCTCTGGGTTACCTGCACTGAACCATAGACTGTTATTACCTGCGAGTTTGGTGTGCTGAGAGTAGAGTGGGCTCTATAGAGCCGAGTGGGCCTCCATCCACCCCTGGTGTAGAGAGATCTAGAACCTGTCTATATTACAAAACTACACAAACAGACTGTCCACGGGTTACAAACAATATCGGTTCTGTAGGTTTATTACTAAGTTGAATTTGTATGTAAGTCAGAACAGGTAAAATTTTTAAGTGTAACTCCAGCCTGAATTTTTTTTTAAAGTATTTTGGATAGCATAAGGAAGGGTTAAAACCCCTGCAATGTTTGTTTTGCTGTCTGTGCCCCTGTTCAGAAGATTTTACCTCACTTTCTGTCCCTGTGACAATTGGACACATTCTAGGTTGTTGAGGAAACAAGGATTGGTAATAAAGCTTCAGTGGAGACACCTTTTTCTTATGATATCTCTTACAGGAGTGAATTTCGCTTCCTAGAGGTAACAGTGCCCATAATAGTCCACATTCTTTCTCCCACTGACTTCCAATGCAAGAGGGGTTATTTTTCTTCCTAATGACCACCAATGTAGGAGGAGGATTTTTATCTCCAACTGACCATCAATGTAAAAGTGTGAATTCTTTCTACTGATCACCAATAAAGGAGGAGCATTCTTCTTCCCACTTTCACCATGTAAGGGGGGGGGGATCATCTTTGTTCCCATTGGCCACCAATGAAAAGGGGACATTATCTTTTAAGAAGGAACATTTTTCCTACTATACCCCAATAAGAGGGGAGCATTATTCTTCCAACGGCTGTATGTCCCAGAATGCACCCATGGTGAGTTCAGGGACATGCACTCACTCGCATCCCACATGGATGTCATATTAGGAAACAGCAGCTGTGTCCATGCAGCCACTGTGTCCCAATAAACATGAATGGGACTGCTGGCATAGGGATGCATGGGACACCTGTGCATCCCTATGTGGGTAAATATAGCCCTGCATGGGGCACAGGTCAAATTGCCCTATGTGAATAAAGACAAAAGCACATCAACAAGGTAAATGAGTAATAACATTGTTATTTTTAAGCGGAGGTCCACCCACCGCTGCAGAAATTAAAAGCCAGCAGCTACACATACTGCAGCTGCTGGCTTTCAATAATAGGACACTTACCTGTCCTGGAGTCCAGCGATGTCGGCACTGCGATGTCGGCACAGCAATGTCAGGGTGCTGTGGCCGCCAATTTAGGTAAGGGAACCTGGCAGTGTAGCCTTACGGCTTCACGCTGGGAACCCTACTGCACATGTGTTCCGCTCCTCTCCCTTACTGACCCAGGTGACAGGGGGGAGGAGGAGGGAGCCGGGCGGTGACATCAATAGCCACAGCTGGCTCTCCCGAAAGTGGGAACAGGATACCTATCAAAGAGTGCCATCTTAAAGGGATAAATGTTTTATATTTTCAAATACATTTTAGCTATGACACTGTCAGCACAGTGATGCACGCAACATCCATGTATCCCTGTGCTGGTAAAACACGGTCATGCATGGGGGATGAGTCAAATTGTCCCATGCGATGGAGGCCTTTCAATTGCTTTCTGTGCCAACAACCACTGATACCTGCAAAATACAGTGTTTATATTCCCCAATGAGCAGACATACAGCAATAGAAATTTGGGAGAAATTATAAACTTTTCTCGCTCTATCAAGAATAAAACAAAAAATAAGTTTTGGCCGGAGTCTCACTGTAAAGCAACATTAAGCATCCAATTCCCTGTATAAATTTCCAGCTTAATAAGTATTGACGCTTTGCCTGGCAGAAGATTTGCTCCGCAAGTTCTGTGGTTCACCAAAGGCAGTTAAAGGTAAATGAAAACCATAGCAGGAACTAATCATTCTGGCACACCAGAGACTTCAACCACAGAGGTTAGAGATGTCTGCCATAATTATTACTGTGACAGTTACTTTGAATTGGAAAATTGCTTCAGCATTCCCTTTAGAGTGATCATGGACTTCCCTCTCCACAGCTAAATGTCAAATTATAAGAACAAATAGATTTTGTAATCTGACAATAAATATATATTTTTATTATGGGACACATGGCATGGAGATGAATTAGCTCACATGACTTGATTCCAGATGTTAAATGACTTTAACTCAAGTATCAACTCTCTACTAAATTGATAGATTTCAAGGTGAGAATGAGTTATAGATAATAAGTTTAAATGTATTCTTTCAACACAAACATAAATACTTAACTTGATTTGTAAATTAAAACAACTGACATATTTTAAAAGTGTATGAATTTTTTAGACTAATTATTTTTATGGCTTTTATCACATTGATGTGAAAAGGTATAAAACTTTATAATGGTAAATATTTCTGTATATCAATGCCACATACCTTATATGTTAAGATCCTACATTTTGTCCAGAATCGAATTTTGGGGTCAAAATTTCAGTTTTTCTCATTGCATGAATAACATCTTTTGTAGACACTGAACAATGGAAAAAGTGAAATTAGCAGACTTGTACCATAAAACAGCACAAAGACAGAGAAATAGTCAGGATCTATTTTTTACTGGTCCGGCCTCAGTAAAGTGAGTTAATGTTGCTTGCTGTAGGTCAATGAACAGTGCACTTAGTGCTTTTCTTCTAGATGTTTGAAATGAATTCAACTCTTGCTCTCCTATTTAACAACAATATACTGTATATAGAGGCTGCAGTTGCCTGTTATTTGGTCCCTCTTTCTTGTTCTCAAGAAACACCAGATTGCAGCTGCGAAAAATCTATGCAAAAATACACTTTCCTTACTTTTACTGTATGTCCTAAAAGTGCAGCGCTAAATAAAATTACCATGTATAAAAGACCATATATGACAAGTGCAAAATATAATATATTCATAAAGTGCAAAGTTAATTTATTGATCTTGAACGTGTTTCTGTGCAAACAATTCATGCATGCAAGTGTCCCACACTGGATAGATCGATCCTGATGGCACAGTGCTCAGATATTTGCAGTTGTGACACCTTCACCATAAATGAGATGGGGGCTTACCAGATAACCAGCAATCTTCCTTACTCAGGAAGATCATTCAGCGCTTATTGGGATCTCTGATCCTCAGATGGAAATCTGGAAATGTTCTCCAGCCTGCCTCACTGTGTTACCCTTATGCTGACAAGATGATCCATCTCACCATCTCGAATGGGATAGATGGATGAATCCTCAGAATTAAAATGGGTAAAAAACAGGGAGACTCCTCATGGTGAAGTATGGTCCCTGACGACGTTACATATAACAAAACTATCGTAGGGACAATGACATAGGAAGCTTTCATTGGACATTGAAAACCTCCATACAAAACACAAAGTGATGTATTTTTAAAACAGAAAATACACTGTTTACCAAAGATTTCCTGCAGGTCAATCTTCCAGGTTGCATGTGTTTTAAATGGCAGTAACCGATTCACCACTAGTGCATGTTTGGTGAAGGTCACATTCACTACATTATGCTCTTGATTGGTTATTAACAGCTGTTTATCAAGGCCAATTTTTTTTTTAGAAGCTATTTGAAAGATAAAGTAATGCTCAACTAAAAAGACATTGGATAACACACTTTTACTGTGCTTGTGTATTTCTACATCAACATAATTATAATAATCAAGTTTGTTTATTCATCCAGATTGTTGTAATGAGGAAGATAAGCCAGCCATTCATTGTTTCTTTTAAAATGTATACACAGACAATTGGAAAAATTGACTAGACCACTAGACGAGCTGAACAGACCGCAAAGCAAACAGGTCAATAAAGACGTTCATGTGTTTCAGTCAATGGTGATGTAACAATATACAGGGCATACCTCATTAAGCAGCTGGGATTACTAAGGACTTACATTGTTTTAAATTTGACCTTCAGAAAAAGTCGAACAAAAGCCATTTGTGTACAATGAGTTTATTAAAGAAACTCATAAGAATTGTATATTATTATTCACGCCAAGAGAGAGCTTATCATAATTAGGATAATGAAAATATCCATCAGGTCTGTGGCATATTAGATTTCAGTGGGTTCAGTGCAGCATCAGGATAATTTAGCAAAAAGCAGAAATTAGTGAATCACTGATCATATGAATCCTAATCCTAGATTGGTCAAACTTTGCTTGCTGGTTCACACCAGATGCAGTCCAGTGTGTTTTGATTCTTCATGAAAAACACATGGACAGTGTTTAATATGGATTCCAGTGGTGCTAGTTCACACCAGTGCAGTGCATTCCAATGTAGCCAAAAGAAGTAGAACATGTTGTATTCTTTTTGTATGCAACACATCTGGAACATGGAAAAACATATAAAAAAAATCCCTAAATTGTCTTCAATTTGAATGAAGAACAAAAAGAGGGGAATAAATGCACTGAAATGCATGAAAAACACATAAAAATGCTCATACAGAAACACATCCAAATGCAGAATCCGAACTGGCCCAAAGAGTAACTCCACTTTTGGTGAAAAAAAACAATCACCATTGGGTGATCAATCTACATTGCAGTTATTTTAACAAACATTGTAGCAGATTCCTACTTTGTATTGCTCTGAAGAAATAGCAACCATGCCCTTTGCAGAATGGGATAGTCTAATTCAATAACCACTCCCTGTTCCTTTGGTGTTTATTAACAGCGACAGATTCAAGTGGTTATACTGGGATCATGAATGCAGCTATAGCCATAATCACAGTATTATTTTTTTCAGCATTCTCTATTTAGTAAAACTAATCCGAGCTGCTATACAGCCGCTGGAATACTTTTACAAGTTACCCCTGCTGCCAGATTTACCAGGCTCCCCCATCCAATTGGAAATCATGACGTCAGAAAACAGAAGCAACAAAGATTTAGTCACTTCTCACTTCAGTCTCATGTAAACAAGTCATTACTGGCTTGTACAAGCATCAGCTCAAACCGATCTTGGTTAGAGCTGATGCTTTGGAGGCCAGAGGAGAGATATGAGGTCTCATAGACCCAGGGGTGTATCATGAAATCAGTGGGTATGTGTTGTGGTGAAATATGTGCGTAGTTTACATTGCGCTAAATAATGGGAATGGGGTGTGGTCATCGAAGACTTACATAGTTCAGAATGGGACAACGTTAAATAGGGAATGTACAATGCGAAGTGTCCAGCAGTGGTTAGTATATGCAGAAGAGGGGTGTGGGGTCTATGGTGGGTATTATGTGCCAGAGAGGAGTGCGGAGTGTACAGAGGTGGGTATTATGTGCAGGAGAGGAGTGCAGAGTGTACAGCGGTGGATAGTATGTGCAGGAGAGGAGTGCATAATTTATGGGGCATAGATAATCCAAATAGCCACAACCAAGGCCAGGACAAGGGGTGGGCAGGAGGAACGGCTGCCCTGAGCACAATGGTTTATTGCAGGGATGTGGGTGCTCTGACTCTGACCCCAAAGGTGGGGAGAGGCACAGTTTGGCATCTTTGCTCTGGGCATTGGATGGCCTTGTCCTGGCACTGGCCACAACCCTATTGGTTGGACTTTGCAGAGAAAACTTAGGTGCTGGTGTACATGTAATTAAACTGTTTGTTACCCCAACTTTTCATATTCCTGATATGTGCCAGCTGTACCATGTACTTGTATGAAAAGGTATCCTGTATCTTGCTTTTTTTAAGTGAAATCCCTGGTGTCCCTGCCATTACCTTTGCCATTACCTTTTTAAAACTGATCACACAAGTTTGCTGTAAACCTTTTTTGCTATACTACCGAGTAACTTTTGTTTTCAGGTCACTCCAAAAAAAAAAAAAATGATCACATTAAGCAGGCGAACACAGCGTGGTCAGTTCTCTAGCTATGGTGGGAACCCAGCCTGCTCTCCTCCAATGATGATGACTTGTGAAGACACTTCTCCCCTGCACAGCATCTCACTGGGAAGCTCAGTGTGATGTTGTTTCTCCTCCCCTCAGATCTTATGCAGCTGAGAACACAGAGAACAAAGAGAATGTGATTGCTTAAAAAAAAAGGGAAGAAAGGGTATTTAAAATTAATTTTTATATCTACACGCAAATATTTTGTCCTGCATTTTTGTTTCAAACTGAATGGATTGTTTTACATGGCCATGTGACCCTTGTCACTCTCAGCTCTGAGGAAGGGAGTGAGTCTCCCAAAACATATCAGTTTCCGACCAGATGGTCCAATGATGGGATGTTTCATGGCTGAAGCATCTATGTTACATGTCTGCTGTTTTATATGTTTGTGAGTATTCATTTGGCTGTGGCTTTATAATAAGTTGTTTGGTGGTAATGCACGAGGAGCTTGTACCCTCTTGTGTGTGTTGTTTGCACTCTAAAGTTGATGTCTGGCAGCGCAATGATCCTGGTCTTTTATTGTTTGACAGTTGTAACCCAGTCTAGGAAAGATGAAGCTGAGAAAAGGGAGGTTAATATAAAAAGTGAGGACTTAGTTGTACCTTAGAAGAGGGTTACCTTTCCTTGGTTAGGGTTGCTGGTGACTGTAGATTTTGAGGTTTAGCAGCAAAGATAGACTGTAAAAAGATTGCAAAGAGCCTGAAACTGAGCTGCAGCACGGTGGCCAAGACCATACAGCGGATTAACAGGACAGGTTCCACTCAGAACAGGCCTCGCCATGGTTGGCCAAAGAAATTAGGTGCATGTGCTCAGCTTCATATACAGAGATTGGATTTGGAAATAGACATATGAGTGCTGCCAGCATTGCTGCAGAGGTTGAAGGGGTGGGGGGGTCAGCCTGTCAGTGTTCAGACAATATGCCGCACACTGCATCAAATTGGTCTGCATGACTGTCATCCCAGAAGGAAGCCTCTTCTAAAGATGATGCACAAGAAAGCATGCACACAGTTTTCTGAAGACAAGCAGACTAAGGATATGGATTATTGGAACAATGTCCTGTGGTCTGATGAGACCAAGATAAAGAAAATTGGTTCAGATGGTGTCAAGCATGTGTGGCTGCAACTGAAATAATTGTAATAATATATATGAATTACGCCGCCATCTTAAATGTATTTGCCTGGCTTAACTCTGTATTTTGCCTCTTGCTGATAATCTTATGTATGGTATTTAGGAATGTTTGTATAACAACACACCCCTTATTATGTTTGTTGTTAGCCAAGCCTGGACATCTTGTTTTGTAACCCCCAGGCAAGACTCAATGATTAGGTTATCATCTAACTGTTTATTGATAGTAAAACTTGTTTTCGGAGCTAAACAGCCCCTCCCCTTGTCTTTTGTTGTATTTCACATATAAACCACATTCATTTTAAGTCAAATCAGATACCTTGGGGCGTGGCCAGCATGGCAGACTGAACAGACGTGCTTGTTGAGCTCTGCTGGGGAAAATCCGAGCATTTATCCGTTTCTGGGGGTAATACGGCACAAATCCTTACCCATAGGACTCATATGCCTTCCAAGTCGTCTGGGGGCCCGAAAGGGAGCAAGAAACTGAAGTTTCCAGCGGTGGTTGAGACATTGGAGAGCCCGCTTCCAGGGACCTGGGGACCGCCAGCGCACCTTCACAATATGGCGTCGCAAACAGACCAGGCCGAAAGTGCAGCGGCCTCTCCACCTGGGATCCCTGAGGTGATGGCGGCTATCTCGTCCTGCCAGGCGGCTGTAGCGACCTGCCAAACCATGCTTACCTCCAAGATCGAGGCCGTCCAGATGGACGTTGGGTTGCTGCGTCAAGACTTGGATAAGATCCGGTCGGGAGTTACAGCGGCCGAACAACGTGTCAGCGACGTGGAGGACACGGTTACCAGCCATGAATCCTCGCTCCGGTTGCTCGCTACCAAGGTGCGGGCTCTTGAATACCGAGCTGAAGACGCCGAGAACCGGAGCAGACGCAATAACATTCACATCGTCGGTCTGCCGGAGGGAGTGGAGGGCCGCAACTCGGCGGCCTTCACTGAGGATCTGTTCCGTTCCCTGCTTCCAGATGCGCGGCTTTCCCCCTACTTTGCTGTGGAGAGGGCCCACCGGGTGCCGCCGAGGCCTGGACCGGAGGGGGCTCCCCCTCGCACTTTCATACTCCGCCTTATGAACTTTAGGGACCGAGATGAGCTCCTCCGGGCGGCGCGGCAGGCGGGCAGACTTCCATACCGCAATACTAACCTGATGATCTTCCCGGACTACACCATTGAGACCCAGCGACAACGGCGATCCTTCGATGGGGTGAAGGCGGCACTCAGAGCTAAAGGCATTGTCTACAGCATCCTGTTCCCGGCCAAGCTGCGGGTGGTCGACGGGGAGACCGTTAGGATGCCAGTGCATGGCTGGAAACTCTTCCTCCGTAGGATCGATTGTTCGGAAGGAGTCGCGGATTTGCTGATGTTCTGGTGCTCGGATGATTTGAACTACAGTGGAGGGTGAGTGGCCTTAAGTTGTGCCCGGCTGATCTAGGCCGCAGGCTGCCATGTCATCGTATTATCTGATGCTCCTGATTCCGGGACAGCCTGTGAATTTTGGCCCTCACCTCCCAACGAATCCACCACTGTTGAGACACCGGGTCCCCTATTGACTGCCTGTCCCGGGTATTCTTTGATCTAGCTTTTTCCCTACCCTTATTGTCACCTTTATTTACCCCTATTGACATTTTCAATTTTTTATTTTTGAACTGTTACCCAGCAGAGGTGCCGTGCTGTTTTCCTTTGTTTTGTTTTTGGCCCGATTGTACTTTTTACGTTGAACCCCGCAGAGAGGCTGCACAGCCTCCCTCACTACCGTGCCACAGGTCACGAGGTGGCCCCTCTTTCTTTTTTTTTTTTTTTGCTGCCGAGTTTTGGCGGGGTTTGACGGCCTGCTCTGAGGAGCTCCACGCCCCCTTCACGGCGTGATTGTTTGTTTGTTCCTGTTTGGGGATAATGTGCTCTTCTCGGTTGGGAGGGCATGGGGTGGGGGGAGGGGGTTGGAGGGCCGTTGTCCTCCGGGTTTTGGTTCACTGTTTTATAATGCATTTTGGCTCTAAAAGGTTGGTCTTTGCTCATTCAGCTCAGTCGGGGGAAGGTGGGGGGGTCGCGTCTGTCCCTCTGAGGGGGTTCTGTGCCCCGACCTGTCTTGCTGGAGCAGGGGTGCGGGTGCGCCCTTGGGGGTGGCAGATCGGCAAGGCATGCGGTCCTTCTTTCAATTTGTATCACTTGATGTATGGCTAACTTTACTGTGATGTCATGGAACGTCAGGGGCCTTAATTCTGCCATTAAGAGGTCCCTGGTGTTTAAGTATATACAGCGCCATGGGCCTAAGATATGCATACTACAAGAGACTCACATGATGGGATCAAGGGTTTTGGGTCTGAGGAGGGCGTGGGTTGCTGCACATTATCATTCAACCTATTCAACTTATGCCAGGGGTGTGAGTATCCTGGTGCACCGGACCCTGCCCTTCCAGCTCCAGACCGTTAGTACTGACCCTGGGGGTAGGTACGTGATAGTACACGCCTTGATAGCGGTTACCCCGTATGTTATAGTGGGGATATATCTGCTAACCCCTGCGGACCTTGATCTCCTCCATAGGGTGATGCAGAGTGTTACACAATATGGGGTGGAAAGAGTGCTACTGGTGGGTGATTTTAATTGGGTTATGTCTGACACCGAGGACAGGCTTCGGCCTTCCCAGTCACCGTCCCCCGGCCTGGCCGCCTGGGCGTCTACTTTTGGTATGACAGACCTATGGCGTCACTTTCACCCTTCTGATACGCAGTTCACGTGCCTGTCCACTACCTTTCGAACGCTGTCTCGCATTGACCTGGCATTTGCCTCCTCCGTTCTTCTGGGTGGGGTGGTCTCCACTGAGATCCTATCCCGGGGCATATCTGATCATGCTCCTGTGCTGGTCTCGGTGGGGGCGGCCCCTGCGGGAGGACGGGGGGTCTGGCGGCTCTCGATGTACTGGATTGCTGACCCGGGGATTCAGGAGGATATGCCCGAGGAGGTATGCAATTTTTGGTTGGAGAATGAGGGATCTACGGATCCCTTGGTAGTCTGGGATGCCTTTAAGGCCTGGCTCAGGGGCACATATATTAAACGTATCGAAGCACGGAAAAGAGAGTCGATGCTGTCTTTGAGGCAGCTGGAGGATCGAGCCACGGCGCAGGAAAGCTCCTACGTCCAATCACCTGGCGCGGATAATTACTATTCATGGCAGCGTACTCTCAATGAGCTCTCCCTCCTGAGGGTTGATCTCACTAAAAAGTCCATGCTTGACAGTGCACAACGGGTGTTCGAGTTTGGGGACAAGAACGGGAGACTTCTGGTGTGGCTTGCTAGGGGGCAAAACCCCACTACACACATAGGTTGGGTGAGGGATGTGGATGGGAGTTTACTGACCACCCCAGAGGACATTAACTCTAGGTTTCTCCGCTTCTATCAGGATCTATACTCCACTAAGGTGTCCTATGCCCCGGAGGAGCTTGCTGACTACCTTGATAGAATCCCTTTCCCCACGCTTGACGCAGATAGGAGTAGGGACCTAGAGAAAGATATCACCCTGGAGGAGGTGCAGGCGGCCCTGGGGTGTATGCAATCGGGTAAAGCACCTGGATTAGATGGGTTGCCCACGGAATTATATTCTGAACATCAAGAGTTATTGGCCCCTAAACTGACTTCCCTCTTTGCACAGTTCTTTACTCAGGGGGCCCTCCCAGGCTCCATGTCTGAGGCGGTGGTGGTTTTGGTGCCTAAACCTGGTAAGAACCCGGAGGAGTGCGGGTCTTATAGACCCATCTCTCTAATTAACGTGGACGCTAAGATCTTGGCGAAGATTTTGGCCATGCGGCTGGTCACGGTACTGGAGGACCTGGTTCACCAGGATCAGACGGGGTTCATGCCGGGTAAAGGCACCGATTCAATATCAGACGACTGTTCCTCAATTTGGATACCACCCATGACAACAGCGGGGGGCGGGTCATAGCCTAACTCGACGCCGAAAAGGTTTTCGACTCGGTGGAGTGGGGCTATCTCTGGGAGGTACTGAGGCGCTTCGGGTTCGGACCCAAGTTCTTGCAGTGGCTATCTATGCTATACGCATCCCCCAAGGCTAGAATACGCATGAATGCCGCGCTGTCGGAGCTTTTTCCCCTCCAGAGGGGCACCAGGCAGGGCTGCCCCTTGTCGCCCAGCCTGTTTGCTCTAGCATTGGAACCCCTGGCGATCCTAATTAGGGAGTCGGATGAGGTATGCGGGCTTAAGATCGGCCCCCTGGAGGAGAGGATCTCCCTTTATGCGGATGATGCTTTACTGTATCTGCAGGACGCTAACACATCCCTGCGGGCGGCTTACGGATCTTTGACCACTTCGGACGCTTCGCCGGGGTTAGGATTAACTGGGCCAAATCTGTCCTGTTCCCTCTGGATCCTGGGGCCAGGGCAGCGGGGACTTCGTCCCCGCTGCTGTGGGTTGAGGAATTGAAATACTTAGGGATAGTGGTCTCGTGTGACCTCCAGGATTTCCGCCGTCTCAATCTGCTTCCAGTAGTTAGGCGACTTAGGGAGCACTGCTCTAGGTGGAGGGACTTGCCTCTTAATCTATTGGGGCGCATAAACGTTCTGAAAATGCTCTATCTACCGAGGTTTAATTATATCTTCAGACAGTGCCCGACTAGGTTACCTCCATCCTTCTTCAGGGATATTGATGCCTACATTGGCTCCTTCCTGTGGAGGGGTTCGTCCCCTAGGCTGGCGCGATCCACCTTGCAGTTACCGGTCCGCTGTGGAGGACTTGCGATTCCCAATCTCCTGGTGTACTATCAGGCAGCGGTATTGGTGACTGTGAGGTGGTGGTTCGAGCAATCCAGAACTAATGCGGCCACCTGTCTGGAGGCGGCGTTATTGGGGTCGCTCAAAGAACTAGGGAATCTGGTATACAGGGGATCCGCTGCGTATCCCTCCCTGCCGGAGCCCACTAAGACCACCCTGCTAGTATGGACTGCGGCCCGTAGACGACTGGTACATCCCCATCACTATTCCCCCTTCTGCCCGCTGTGGGGTAATCCCTCTCTTCCTCACTTCAGGACTATCCCTGACCCTCGGCTGTGGGCGGGATACGGGATCAAGACCTTGCGTGACATCATGCGCTCGGGTTCACTGATGTCATTCCAGGAGTTAACTGTCAAGCATGGACTTCCGGGGCGAATGCTGTTTAGGTTTTATCAGCTGAGGCACGCAGCTAGGGCACAGTTCCCGCAGACTATCACCCTTAAGGCTGATCCCATCGAGGAGCTACTGGCTCAGGAGTCTCTTAAGAAGACGCTGTCCACGCTCTATATGGCTTTATTGCAGGTAGACTCCCCCAAGATGAGTGCCCTTTGGGACAGGTGGCGAGCTGATATCCCGGATCTAGATAGAGAGGATTGGGAGGAGTGTTTTGAGGATGGGGCTAGGATACTGATCTCGTCCAGGGATAGACTCGTCCATACCAAGTTTATGCATCGTGTCTACTACACACCTCAGAGGCTGCATCGAATATACCCTGACAAGTTCACGGGCTGTCCTCGTTGTCAGTCCCTGGAGGGCAAGTTTTTCCACATGTTCTGGACCTGTCCGCTGCTGGTGCCATTCTGGGGGAAGGTGTTTGAGTGTGTGAATCTCCGTCTCTCGCTGTCCATCCCGCTGAAGCCTGAGCTGGCCCTGCTAGGGATTCATGACAATGAACAGCACCCTCGCTACACTAAGATACTTATCTCTCTACTTTTTTGTGCTAAAAAAGAGATTCTCGTGAAGTGGTCCTCTCCCCGGCCTCCCACGGTAGAGGCCTGGGACTCTTCTGTAAATGCGCTGTTGCCAATGTATAAACTAACCTATGTCAACAGGGGATGTCCCCAAAAATTCGACAGGATCTGGCTCCCATGGACACAACAGTTCTAAAGTTTGTATTACCTATTCTGAATGTGGGGTGGATGGTTTGATGTTATGGACTGCCACTGGACTGCGGTCGACGCTACGCCCCTACTTGCTTTGGTGATGTTGTCTGTAATATTCTGTACTGAGCTATGTATACATGTTATTTGTATCGTAATGTCTTCTCAATAAAGACCAACCTGTTTGTTAAAAAAAAATCAGATACCTTACTGCATACACTGATTTTCCTGTCTTAGTTATTAAGGTATCTCCAGATCTGAAAGGGCGCTGTTGCTAGACCTATAAAGAAGGATGGTTCCTAAAGAATAACTAATATTCCTTTACAGAAACCAGGTGAGGAGTACAAAGACAAGTGTGTCTTGCCTACAGGCAAGCATGGTGTTGCCGACACTGGGGAGCTACAGTTCATTGAGGGAACCATGAATACCAACATCCACTGTGACATACTTAAGCAGAGCATGATCCCCGATCTTCTGAGACTGGGCCGCAGGGCAGTATTCCAACATGATAATGACCTCAAAAAAACCTCCAAGATGACCACGGCCTTGCTAAAGAAGCTGAGGGTAAAGGTGATGGACTGACTAAGCATGTCTCCAGACCTAAACCCTATTGAGCATCTTTAGGGCATCCTTAAATGAAAGGTAGAAAAACGAAAGGTCTCTAACTTCCACCAGCTCTGTAATGTCGCCATGGAGGAGTGGAAGAATACTCCAGTGGCAACCTGTGAAGCTCTGGTGAATTCCATGCCCAAGAGGGTTAAGGCAGTGCTGGAAAAAATGGTGGCCACACAAAATATTGACACTTTGGGCTCAATTTGCAAATTTTTACTTAGGGGTGTACTCACTTTTGTTGCCAGTGGTTTAGACATTAATAGCTGTGTGTTGAGTTATTTTGAGGGGAAAGCAAATTGACATTGTTATACAAGCTGTATACTAACTACTTTACATTGTAGAAAATTGTAATTTCTTCAGTGTTTTCACGTGAAAAGATATAATAAAATATGTACACAAATGTGGGGGGTGTACTCACTTTTGTGAGATACTGTATATCCCATAGTTGGGAAACTCAGATAGCTAAGACTTCCACTTGTATTTACAAAGGTATCAACTAAAACCTCTGTTGTTAGCCTAAGTAATTGAAACAGATGAGGTTTTTTTTTGCTCACTAGCTTGAAAGGGTGCCAGGGACCCATTTGTAAACTTCTTCTCTCTCTGACACTCCAGGTTATGGGCGGGTCCTCGGCATGATTACTTACAATACAGGACAGCTGGTCACATATTGTAAGTGATGAAGTCAGATTGTAGGTGTGAGAGAGGGCGCTAAAATGGTGAAAGGTCTGCCACTTGGGACACCCTACGGTGCTGTTCCCAGTGTGGCAAAAAATGTGGTACAATTAAATATAATATACCAGAAAAACCTATATGCAAAATAAACGCTCAATAAATAACAACAATAATTTACATCTCTAATTAGATGCATATAGAAGTGCGAAATAAATTAATAACAAGCTGATTGGTGAAAAATATGTGAGCAGAAAAGTCAAAAGTGGCAAAAAAGCTCCACAATACAATCCAAAAACAACAAGTGTTAAAGATCCAAAAAATATAGAGGAATTTATAAAAAATATAATAAACAATGAATCAGTGCCTCTTGATTGGCGCTAATGGAACACAGTCTCTGAAAATCACTTGCACAAAATGCTTTTTCTTATCATTTGATCAAGAGCAACACAATGTGAATAAACTACATTGCAGTAAAAGAGCCTATTTATGAGAAATGGTCTCCTGGAATTATAGAAGTGCCGTAGTGAAAAAAAAGTGGATGCCCTTTTACTTGTGGCTACATTTGCAAATTTGCACTGGCATAGACCACAATGATGTATATTCCACAATATGGTGTGCACAAGATTATAAAAGCTGACCAACATATCGTAATTACAGATTTTATTAAAAACAGGAATATTTTCCATGTACTATTAGTTGTGGACTAATCTACTAAAGAAGTTCCCCCAATATATTTACTTAAACAAGAAGTTCCCCCAAACCTAACTAATGCTAAACCTACTTGCAGCTACCTTCTAACATTAATCTTTCTAGCCCCTGTTAAGAAGAAATCGCTATACATACATACTCTATTTTTCTACAGCCATTCCGGTCTGAATAAGCCAAATCAGTGTATTTTATTTAGTCTGTGTGAACGTTATAGAGTCTACAATCTATGGTACTGTATATACACTATATTACTAAAAGTGTTGGGGCGCTTGCCTTTATACACACATTAATGGCATCCCAGTCTTAGTCTGTAGGGTTCAATATTGAGTTGGCGCACCCTTTGCAGCTATTACAGCTTCAAGTCTTCAGGGAAGGCTGTCCACAAGATTTAGGAGTGTGTCTATGGAAATCTTTGACCATTCTTCCAGAAGTGTATTTTTTAAAGTCAGGCGAGATGTGGACAAGAAGGCCTGCCTCGCAGTTTCTGCTCAAATTCATCCGAAATGTGTGATATCAAGTAGATACAAATGATACAATAGCCGGAATTCAAAAACCTCCAGGTCAACCGGAGTCAGGAGAAAGGCAGCTTACCCAACTTGTTTCAAACAGTTAAAAAACATTTCTTATTCAGGGATATTTGTTTGTATCTTTATCTATAATAAATCAAAACAATCATTTAGTCACAACAAATATTGATTCACATCTCCCAACGGTGTAGGTAAATTGTGACTCATTTCTTTAAATTCAAAGGCCTTTGATAACATCATTCAATTAAACATGTCAGGTGGCAGCCACGCTCTGACGTCATCGCGTTCAACGTGACCCCGGAAGCACGGGCTAACGTGATTTTTATGCCGGCTATTTTATTTGTTCTCACAAACATATTTTTAACTTATTTGTACCATATTTTGTATTATAACTGAGGAGTGGTTAACTTTATTACACTATCTCGAGTCCCTTCTCTTTTTTACGATTTCTCTCTCGACGAGGTCTAACACGCTTGCGGATCCCTTGGTTCATCAGCATGAGGATCACGTTTGGAGGGGATACAGAGGACGGAGAGAAGGAGCGAAGGAGTCCGTAAGACCCCGCAGAGGTCTATTTCTGCAAGCTTCTATGACCTTGCTCACACAGGAGGTCCTACGTGTCTGGTAAGGGTATTTAGTACCTCTCCAAGTGTATCCCTAAGAAACTGCTTTTTTCTTTCATCCTGGTGATGGTGAACTCATCTTTCAATGCCATTTTCACTTTCTCATCATATTTTGGGATTTTCTTCACTGGGACTTATATTTGATATTTTTGGATTTTTTTCACTGGGACCTATATTTGATGTATTTATGTTTATACATTCATGCACATAGTGGTTTACTCTAGAATACTTTGCTGCAGATTATACGTTATAGTGTACTATTACTATATTGTTTTCACTATATATTATATTATTAGCGCAACCTTTATTCCATTTTACATTTTGTTTCACATGAATATTGCATGTTTTTAGGTGTCACAGCTTTATTTTCATTATATACACATTTTTGTTCACTTTATTCACTTTAGCGCAGTGCAGTTCCCCTTTGAGAATAAACATTACCATAGCCACGCTCCTAAACCTTGTGAACAGCCTTCCCAGAAGAGTTGAAGCTAGTAAAGCTGCAAAGCATGGGCCAACTCAATATTGAACCCTACAGATTAAGACTGGAATGCCATTAACGTTCATGTGCGTGTAAAGTCTGGCATCTCAATACTTTTGCAGCCATGATAAATGGTGGTCAGTTTACAGGGGGAAGGGCAGAACCAGGCAGGATCAGCTAGGTATTTTATATGATACAAGGGGCCAAATTACACAGCACAAGCACTGTGCTGCATAACACGCTTTAAGGGAACAGGATCAATTTTTTGAAGGTAACAAACACTTTAACCACTTAACACCCGCCCGCCGTCAAATGACGGCAGGCGGAATGCTCTATTGTTCTGACAGGACGTCATATGATGTCCTGTCATTTAAAGCCGCTAGGGGGCGCGCGCTCCCGTCGCATCACTGGGAACGCACTGCGCGTGCCCGCGATTGCCCAGTAACTGAGCAGGGACGTGGAGCTCTGTGTGTAAACACAGAGCTCCACGTCCTGTCAGGGAGAGGAGACCAATGCTGTGTCCCTTGTTCATAGGGACACAGATCGGTCACCTCCCCCAGTCACCCCCCTCCCCCTATAGTTAGAACACTCACTAGGCTACACATTTAACCCCTTCCCCGCCCCCTAGTGGTTAACCCCTTCCCTGCCAGTCACATTTATACAGTAATCAATGCATATTTATAGCACTGTTCACTGTATAAATGTGAATGGTCCCAAAAATGTGTCAAAAGTGTCCGTTGTGTCCACTATAATGTCGCAGTCCCGAAAAAAATCGCAGATCGCCGCCATTCCTAGTAAAAAATAAATAAAAAATAAATCATTATGTCCCCTATTTTGTAGGCAATATAAGTTTTGCGCTAACCAGTCACTATATGGTTATTAGGATTTTTTTTTTTATCAAAAATATGTAGAATAATACGTATCGACCTAAACTGAGAAAATTTGTATTTTTTTTTTTTTAAATGGGATATTTATTAAAGCAAAAAGTAAAAAATATTGTGGGTTTTTTTTAAAAAATTTACGTTCTTTTTTTGTTTATAGCCCAAAAAAAAAAATCCGCACAGGCGATCATATACCACCAAAAGAAAGCTCTATTTGTGGGAAAAAAGGACGTCAATTTTGTTTGGGAGCCACATTGCACGACCGCACAATTGTCAGTTAAAGCGACGCAGTGCTGGAAGCTAAAATCTCGTCTAGGCAGGAAGGGGGTGTATGTGCACAGTAGGCAAGTGGTTAAACTACCTTATATCCCAACTTCTATTTATTTTGTTACAAATATATATAATTTGATCCTTTTTAATGCTGTATATTAATATAATTCTAACCCAGGTATATTCCTGTAAAGCTCTATGTTGTGTTTTGTAAACAATTATTGCTTGCACATGTCATTGAATACGTTTTCTGTCACCAAAATGTTGCTTTCTCCAGTGCTCTATTTTGGCATTTCTGACTAAAAAGCACTCAGTACAAGTATCTTCCCACAGAAGATAGGGGATATGTCAGACCAGACTGTGCTGGTAGCTGAGTGACGTAGGTCTATGTCTGGTGCCTATTGGACTGCACAGTAATAGTTAAATGGATTACACAACAGCCTGCATATTTTTTTTTTATGATTTTAGTTATGACATAAAGGGGTTGTAAAGGTTTGTTTTTTATTTTCTAAATAGGTTGCTTAAAGCTAGTGCATTGTTGGTTCCCTTACCTTTTCCATCTATTTCCCTTCTAATTTTTTGTTTTTGTTTTCTTTGTCTGAATTTCTCACTTCCTGTTACTCCTCAGTAAGCTGTTCAGTAAGCTGTTCTGGCTAACTAACCACTGCTCGGATGATGGTGGCAAGCTTACTGAGGAGAAACAGGAAGTGAGAAATTCAGACAAAGAAAAAAAACATTTAGAAGGGAAATCGAAGGAAAAGGTAAGTGAACCAATAATGCACTAGCTTAAAGGAACCTATATAGAAAATAAAAAACAAACCTTTACAACCCCTTTAATAAAATAACATAGATAAAAATGTGAATTTGACACTGTCCCTTTAAACAAGAGGACCACCTAGTGTTGTCTGCTTCTCGCTGTAATTTTTTAAAACTGTGGAAACAACATTTTGGCAGAACTGTGACTTTTTCCCCATATGGTTTATATAATTTTGGTTTTTATTTCATGAATTATTTGTCTTGTATTTTTCAACAATGGGACATGTTCCATCCAATCATTTACATGTTTCTCTTAGCAGTAAACAATTTGAACAAGGCCCATTATGAAAATGTTAAAACTGTCTTTAAAATCTTTACCATGGGAAGTTTTCTAAGGCCGGTTTACAAGGTCTAAATGGCATGCTATATATTTATTTAGCTTTTCTTTCAGTGTTTGTCAAATATAGTTAGACCAGCAACAGGATGGTTGTGATTGGTATACTAAACATACACCATACCTCCAAGATCGGAATTTTTTTTCTTCTTCGGCTGAGTGAATACTGATCAACTTCTCGTGTACCATATCATGTCAGCACTGCAAAAGGTGATGACACTGCATGAGTTATTAATAATAATGTCCACTTTCCCTGCATCCCAACAGAACAGAAGGTAGTGATAAACTCAGCCAAGATGTTGCTCTATTTGTCAGTGGCTACAGGATTCTTTATAAAGTCCTATGAAGAATACTTTTGAGGACAGAAGCTGTTTGTCTCTTTTAATGGCTAGACTAAATAGGCCATAATGAGAAATTTAGGGCTCAGTCCACTAACTGGTATAGCGCATTTTATGACATGAAATGAGAGGTGTATTATTTATCCTGGTGTCAAATTTAACATTAGTTCAATTCACAAAAGAAAACACAGATTCTTAACAACTTCAATACAGGGCATTTTCACCCCCTTCCTGCCCAGACCAATTTTAAATTTTCAGCGCTTTCGCACTTTGAATGGCAATTGCGCGGCCATTCAACCCTGTACCCAAATGAAATCTTTGGCCCAGATTCAGAAAGGATTTACGACAGCGTATCTCTAGATACGGCGTCGTAAGTCCGAATGTGAGGCGTCGTATCTCGGCGCCTGATTTAAAGAATCAGATACGCCAGAATTTGTCTAAGATACGACTGACGTAAGTCTCTTACGCCGTCGTATCTTAGGTGCATATTTACACTGGCCGCTAGGGGTGCTTCCGTTGATTTACGCGTTGAATATGCAAATGAGGTAGATACGCCGATTCAGAAATGTACTTGCGCCTGTCGGATTTAGCTACGTCGCTTACGTTAGGCGTCGGTCCGGCATAACTTTACCCCTCATAAAGCAGGGGTAAGTCATGTTAAGGTATGGACGTCGGAAGCGTCGGAACAGCGTCGTATTTTACGTTGTTTGCGTAAGTCATACGTGAATGGGGCTGGGCGTAAGTTACGTTCACGTCGACTAAACATTGAGCCGACGTATCTTGGGGAGTATTTGCGACGTGACTCTGAGCATGCGTGCGCATGCGCCGTTCGTTCGACCCCTCATTTTCATGGGGTCACGGTTCATTTTAATAAAACACGCCCACTGCCAACCTACTTTGAATTACGCAGGCTTACGCTGGCCCATATACGCTACGCCGCCGTAACTTAGGACGCAAATTGTTTCTGAATATGGTACTCGCCTCTCTAAGCTACGGCGGCGTAGCGCATATGAGATGCGCTACGCCCGCATAAAGTTAGACCATTGTTTCTGAATCCGACCCTTTATGTTTTTTTCCCCCACAAATAGAGCTTTTGTTTGGTGGTATTTGATATTTTTTGCGCTATAAACAAAAGAAGAGCAACAATTTTGAAAAAAAAAACACAATATTTTTTTGAATAATAAATACCACAATTTAAAAAAAAAAAAGTTTTTTTTCCTCAGTTTAGGCTGATATGTATTCTTCTACATATTTTTGGTAAAAAATCGCAATAAGCCTATATTGATTGGTTTGCACAAAAGTTATAGCGTCTACAAAATAGGGGATAGATTTTTGGCATTTTTATTTTTATTATTTTACTAGTAATGGCGGCGATCTGCGATTTTTATTGTGACCGTGACATTACAACGGACATATCGATCCACAGCAATCAGTGCTATAAAACTGCACTGATTACTGTGTAAATGTGACTGGCAGGGAAGGAGTTAACACTAGGGGGCGATCAAGGGGTAAAATAAGTTCCCTAGGGAGTGATTCTAACTGTAGGGGGAGGGGACGCACAAGGGGAGGAGACCGATCTGTGTTCCTCTGTACTGGGAACACACCTCGGTCTCCTCTTCTCTGACAGGACGTGGAAGAAAAACAATCACAAATGATATATTTGGTTAGTTATTTCACCTAAGAACCCCAGGTCCCTTTTTTTTTACAAAGATAAGCAGGCCAAAAATGTCATTAAGCAGTGGTAGTTTTTTGTGGTATCATATTAGAAAAATATTTGCACTTGTCCCATCGAATAATATCGGATGAACTGTAGTGATCAGCTCTCGAAAGCTGTGTACTAACGATTAGATTATTGTACGATCCCTTCGAAAGTGGTATTTTATGTACAATTTTCTGATCGTATGTATGGGCCTTAAGAGGTCTGGTGTAAATTTTAAGGGGGAACCCAACACAAAAAGTTCCCCTTAAAAATCCATACCAGACCGGCTAAGAAAATAGGGGAAAGGTGTTCTACCCTCCTCCATGTGGCTATATTTGGTCAGTGATGTCAGTGCTATCCCTTTCCCTTTGTTTACATAGCCAGGATCCCAGGCCAATAAATGAATGGGATAGATGATTACTGGTTGCTAAGGATGTGGATGCTAAGGTCTACATCCTTAACAACCATTGACAGGTATTTGTCATCTGTCATATATAGTAATGGTAGAAATACTACTAAACATGTTAGGTTCCCACAAAACAAGCAAAATGCTTGGCACTTGGATAGGGTCAAGAATAAGCAAAGTTTGGTCTGAACTTGTGTGTGGAAGCAACCTTGACATCATCCCTAATGACTGGTAGGCTGATGGCTAATAGATGAATAACCAGAAAGAAGCAGGAGAGAATCAAATGACACATATCCACATAATAAATGAAGCAGACGCAGGGAGAGGCTTCCATTGCAGTGCTATGGGTAGAACTTCATCTACAACAAGGAGAATAGTGAGCAGCACATAATATCACCAAACTGTATTCTGAAATTTGTTAGACTAGTAGTAAGAGACAGCAGTGCCTTAGATAATGTCACACTGTAGATATATAGCTACAGTCATGGTCAAAAATATTGGCACTCCTGCATTTCTGTCAAATAATGCACCACTTTGCCCAAAAAAATCATTGCACTTTCAAATGTTTAGGCATTCTCATTGTATAAGTTTGTGGGGAGAACCCCATATCAAAACCCACAAACTTATCCACTGATCATAAAGTCCAAAAATCAAGTTTCGTATCGTCGTACTGCATGATCGTTTTCACGACGTTTTCTACCGACTGCGAACGACGTTCTCACTCACGCAATATCCCTTTAAACTGTTGAAGAATTATTTTTTAACGTTTTTGTTGATATTTATAATAGCAAAAAGTAAAGATTTTTGTTTTTATTTCAAAATTGTTGCTATTTTTTTGTTAATAGCGGCAAAAATAAAAACTTCAGAGGTGATCAAATACCACTAAAAGAAAGCTCTCGTTGTGGGGAAAAAAAGACGCAAATTTTGTTTGGGTACAGCATTGCATGACCGCGCAATTGTCAGTTAAAGCAATGTAGTGCCAAATTGTAAAAAGTGCTCTGTTCAGGAAGAGGGTAAAATCTTCCGGGGCTGAAGTGGTTAAGAGATACTCCTCCATGGCTCCAATATGGATGTTTGGAATTACCCCAAAAACAATAACACAATATAGTGTAATACTGCTTTGCAGCTGCCCAGCATATTCACTTCATGCTCCTTGCCGGACTTACAAAGCCATGCGTTTATAAATCATTCACTCTTGAAAATGATTCCTCTTACTTAAATCAAATACGGTTGTTAAAATAACACCCACAAAACATGAATATATTGTAATACCGTTTTAAATACCAGTCGTATAACTTATAAAACCACTCACATGTAAGCATGCAAAAATGTGCATATTTCTTTAATACTGTGATGTGCACACCAAGTGAAGATGCCCAGAGATTTTGGTTCGTATTTAGAAGAGAGATTGGCTTGTAGGTGGTACAAAGGGATGGGTTATTATCTTGTTTAGCCATAACAGTTACATGTGCATGTACCTTATCGCTAGGTAAAGGGTAACCTTGCAGTTAGTTGAGTTGTAAGCTTTTAAGAACTGTGACTTTACAACCACTTTAAAACAGGCAGGGAAGAAATGTGATAGCACCTCCTCACTGCCTGTCAAATGCCTCTGAAATGTAACCAGAGCATGGATCACTTTTCAATGGAGTGACAGTGCATGCTGCAAGTGTGAACACACCTTTGGGTTCATATTGGTTTGCTGTGATTTTTCCTCAGACTTTTGGTGCGCTTTCAGAAATATTGGCAAAATTTGCAACCTAATAGAAGTCTATGAGACTGTGGCTATAACCGGGAGTGACATGCAGGAAAACTGCAACTGCATCAATTCAGCACTGCAACAAAATCACAACACACCAATGTGAACCCATTTAAAAGCACATAAAACCAAGTACTATTATAGGCATAAGAAATAAAGCTCTTGACTGGGTCCTGCTAGGAAACAACATTGGAAAGAGGAGGAGGGGAAGAGATTCGGGAGAGAGATGGAAGGAAGGGAGGGAGGGGGAGGAAGGGAGAGAGGGGAAAGGGGGAGAGTATGGTCACAGTGCTCAACTACACACTTACTTCAGTCATCAGAGGCTCAGTCAGTGGTTTCATATTTACAATGTGGCTGTCGGTTGCTTGATTTAAACTTTTCTGCCCCCACATCCTCTTCACATACACAGCACATGGACTGACTGTATGGAACAGGGGGGGGGGGTGGACACAGGCAGAGTAGATACAGACTCTCCCAGCCATGTGGAGGGGGGCTGTGCTGTCTGAGATCAGTGAGAACGGACACTCAGCCTGTTTCCTACTTGTTGGTGCCCCCCCTCCTGCGAGTGTCACACAGGTGCTGCACCCCATAGCGACAACACTGTTTTTTAGGTTGTTGGGAGTGAGAAATGTGGGAGGACAGTGAGCGTTCAATCTGGGATTGGGAACAGGGAAAACTCTAAAAGGTTGAAGAGATTGGGTAATAGTTGTAGTGACTGCAGGGAGACAATGTGGTCTTCTTTTTGGATCTATAGATGATCAATAACTTCCCCCTGCAGCTAGAAGAGCTTCAAGAAGTGGTTTTAGGAGCCAACACATGGCTAGAATATGTCTAAATAAGTCCAGAATAATCTAGATATTTGCTCATTTGTTCTTCACAATACGTTTTTTAACGTATAATGATGTACGCGACAAAAAATATCTCTTGGCCTCGGTGCCTCCATATTTCATTGGGTGACACGGGGTACTGAGGCATGGTCAATTCTATTTATTAACATTTTTGTGGAGTCATCTTGATTAAGTACCATGTTGAAAATAGTTTGGACTCCTAGATCCTCTGAGCATATTAATTCAGGCACCCCTCTAATTTTCCTGTTTTGTTCCCCTATTTTCAAGGCTCTCTCTATCTCTATTTCTCCTGGGATGACCGTGAACTTGGCCCAGAAGTCCCTATCAACAAGGACTACTCAGGGAAGAAAGATTAATTTTGCTCAACTCTCTTACAACTGTTACATTTACTGTCATCATCTTCAGCCACATTGTCACTGCCACTAGCTTGCTATAAGTTCATACTGTGTATATGCCCCTGATTTGACAGTGTCTGGTCTACCCTCCCATCATTCCTACTTAATGTACTAGTGTTTAGCAGCTGCATTATCAGTGTTTGCCATAAATCCTGGTTCTAGTTGGGCAAAGTCTTAAAGTATAAAAAAAAATTTATAAGGTGCTTACCGCGTGTAATGGGGTGCAACATAACAGTAAATGGCCTTTATAAAACAATGTACTTATTTATTTTTCTTCATGTAAACATTTAAAGATACAGTGACAAAGGGCCAGATTCACATACATTTCCGCTACGCAGCGGCGGCGTAACGTAATCCATTTACGTTACACCGCCGCAAGTTTGCAGCGTAAGTGCCTGATTCACAAAGCACTTACCTGTAAACTTGCGGCGGTGTAACGTAAATGCGCTCCCCAATTCAAATGGGGCGGGCACCATTTAAATTAGGCGCGTTCCCACGCCGAGCGTACTGCGCATGCTCCGTCGGGTAAATTACCCGACGTGCATTGCGCTAAATGACTTCACAAGGACGTCATTGGTTTCGGCGTTAACGTAAACGGCGTCCAGCGCCATTCACGGACGACTTACGCAAACGACGTGATGTTTTAAATTTCGACGCGGGAACGACGGCCATACTTGGCTTAGAACACCTAGGGCTCAGCCCTAATTTTACGACGCATATCTCGACGGAAACTACCTAAAGTTAGAGCGACGGGTAACACGGACATTCGGGGATCGCCGTAACTAGTCATTTGCATATTCTACGCCGACCGCAATGGCCTCGCCACCTAGCGGCCGGCATAGAACTGCATCCTAAGATCCGACAGTGTAAGTTAATTACACCTGTCGGATCTTAGGGCTAGCTAAGGGCTAGCTATGCGTAACTGATTCTATGAATCAGCCGCATAGTTAGGACAGGCGGATCACAGAGATACAATGGCGTATCAGGAGATACGCCGTCGTATCTCTTTTGTGAATCTGGCCCAAAGTATTTACTAAGCAATAGATTCTTGATATGATGATCTGTGTCCAGGGCATAGAAAAATTAGCTTATAATTGTGGAAAAAAAGGTCCAGAATTTACACAAATTTTTTTACATGTATGTTACTACTAGCTACTATTTTTACTACCTGCCAATGCTAGTTACTCATTTAAATTACCGGTACTACATTCAGCAATGGTTTGTCAAAACACAAATATTTAGCTGAACTTGAGTTTAGTTATATGAATGAATCAATAACATATCATGGTGAGATGGAACTAGATGATCTGCAACAGTAGATAAGAACTTCCTCAACATTGGGGGAAACAGCTGCAGCAGAAACATTTGGTGCTCTGTCTGATTACCCTGCGGAGCACCTGTCCTGATGATTTATAGCCGGATGCTGCTTTATACTCAAACTATTGTACAGTATTTCTGTGTATTTTAAAAGATTAATAATTTATTTAGCAATTGTAAAGTTCCACTGTAGTTAATTTTACTAATATTCTCAAAAGTAATGACTTTTTAAAACTGTAGAACATATTTTTTAAACTATATTGCACTTTATAGCCAAAATACTTGACAAGTTAGGAATGTTGCAGCAAAAAAAGTAAATAAATAGTTTGAAACCATTGTTTGCTCCATTGGATAGTATTAAAATGCATCTTATTATTGCTGTCTGTGTCTCCTAGGAACATTCACCCTGTTTATTTGTCCTGTTGACCTTTGTTCCCAGAACTGGAGGTAAGCCAAAATCTTAAAGCGGAGGTTCCGCCGATTTTTCTTTTTAAAAGTCAGCTATTGCTGACTTTTAAAAAATGGACACTTACCTGTCCAGCGCACCCGCGATGTCAGCAGCCGAGGCTGAGCAATCGCTCTGTCCTCGGCTGCTTCCGCCGCCATCCTCGGTGAGGAAATCAGGAAGTGAAGCCTGAAGGCTTCACTGCCCAATTACCTACTGCGCATGCGCGAGGATCGCGGCACACCATCACTGGTCCCCGTTCTCTCCTGGGAACAGTGTTAATCAGAAGACAGCGGGGGGAGTGACATCACAGGCTGGATTCCCCGCGGGCATCAGACCCGGAAGTGGTGCAAATACCTGTCTCAGACAGGTATCTGCACCCCCCGAAAGGTGCTAAAGGGGGGAGGGATCCAAAAAGCGGAGGTTAATTTTTTGTGTGAACCTCCGCTTTAAAGTGCACTTCCACTTTGCAGCCAAATTGAGATTACACCTACTTTACATAGCTCTGTTCACATAGTATAACTTTAAAAAAAAAATGTAGCTCACCTTTTATAAATGTTCTTTTCTGTAACTCCCAGCAAAATACATTCTGCATAGGCTTTTGTTTATGAGGGGGCTGGAGAGCTTTGATTTTCATTATTAACCCAGCCTGTACTGTGCAGGCAGATACTGTATCATACTACAAAAACATGAAAAAAAAAAAACTATAGATCACCCAAAGGCTACTTCCTCATATGTATTTCTTGAATATAAAACAGCATAGAAAAAGTAAAAAGGTGCTCCTATAACATAATGTTCCTCCCTCCTTCCTAAAAAAATCATTAACTTTCCATTAATCTTTACCTACCCAGACCCACACCATATAACCCTCCTCCTTAATGTTTGGAAGGAGAAGTCAATCAAACATGGACTGCACCTCATGGAATTGATTGTAGCTAAGGAAAAAAATATAATTACAAGGACTGGAGGAATAGTTAAAAGATTTGATGAAGGTATTCAATGACTATCAAGATTTAGAGGTATGTGAACGATTTAATGAGACACTTAAAAAAGAAGTAGAAGAATTCCAAAAAAAAAAAAGTTGGTAAACAGAAAAAATACCAAAGAAATGTAGCCGGCTTTGAAAGTGGACAGGTGTTTGACTGATGCCTAGTACACACGATAGGATTTATCCGCGGATACGGTCCTCCGGACCGTTTCCGCGGATAAATCCTCTGAGGATTTTGATCCGATGGAGTGTACACACCATCGGATCAAAATCCGCGCCGAATTCCCATCGCGATGACGTGTCGCGCCATCGCCGCGATGATGACGCGGCGACGTGCGCGACGCTGTCATATAAGGAATTCCACGCATGCGTCGAATCATTACGACGCATGCGAGGGATGGGTTCGGTCGGATCGATCCGGTGAGTCTGTACAGACCACCGGATCGATCCGCTGGAGCCGATTCCAGCGGATAGATTTCTTAGCAAGCTAAGAAATTTTTATCCGCTGGAAATCGGTCGGCCCGAAATATATCCACGGATAAATATCCGCTGGATCGTACACACCAGCGGATCTATCCGCTGAAACCGATCCGCGGATCAATTTCAGCGGATCGATCCTCTCGTGTGTACGGGGCCTTAGAGGGAAAGAGAGGATAGAGTAGATCTCAGAATAGATTTAGAAGGACCAATAGGGACCCCAAACAGGTAGGGAACAAATTGGTTACTTTATTTGAGACAGGCCCAAATGGAGTAGACTGGGAGGACCCAGGAGGAGAAACATGCAGAAAAGGAGATGGAAAATGTGACAGACTCCCCCGGGACAGAGGCTTTTGGAGGGGACTGAATGCTCGCCTCTTGCCTTGCGATCATGGGCCCTGGCATTTGTGGGAACGGTGCTTTTTGTGAGCTGTATGCCTGGGGACCCTGTATATGCCATATTAGAGTGACTGATTCATACTGTTGGGACATACAGTGTAAGGAAATGCTAATGCCCTCACCTAGAGCCATCTGTCTGCTCTCTGTGCTAATTGACCCTGCTATTGTGTGAAGATGTCCTGTGTTATCACTTATGATAATGTAATTATATAATTGTAAAGCAGGTGAGCGAGGAGACGTGACGTCTACCCTGAAAGGACACATCTATGAGTCACCTAGTCTGGGTAAATGATTAGTTAATTAGCTCATGTTAATTTATGTTCTGGTTACCTCCTCTTTAACGGTATATAAGATTGTATTCTTGGTTCTATTAAACACTCCATGTTCAGCAGACAAACAAGTCTCGTCTCGTTGTGTGCTTGAGAGCAGCTGGAATATCTGATATCTATATCCAGACTGATAGGAAGCGGTATATGACGGAAGCACTCAAGCGGAATGTGGGACGTTCCGTTACAGAAAATAAGTAGAAAAGGGACCCCAAACAGGGAAGTTGAAGCAATCCAAGTGGGACACCTCTACTTCCCGCGGGAATGTGGTAACTACACAGAATCGGAAAAAAAAAATCTGAATGTAATCAATTTACCCAAACGTGTACTGAGAGAGAATAATCTATCATTGCTAAGTAAAGGCCTCAGCTATTCACCATGTAATCGGGGGAATTTATTTGATAGTTACAAGGACATTTCTTTGTTCCTGAGGCAAGATAATTTTATGTGCTTTGGTAAGGAGAAAAATAGAGATGAAATCGTAGAAACTACAGGTCTGGGTGAAACTGAGCTAGTGGACTATGTGGAGGGAAATACATGGATTGATTTGGATTTATTGGATCCCCCACCTCCATCTGGATTATCTAATAAATCTAAGAAATTCCAGACTTTTGGGAATAATAGGTATCTCCAGATGTTTATGATGGAATTGGACATTACACATCATCTACGCTCTAATGATTGGGAACACATACAACCCACTAAAGATAACCTTACATATGGCCTTACGAGATCTAAAAGAACTACTCAACAGCATTATTAAATTGAGTGACAAAGAGGGGAATGTAGTTCTCTGGCAGTAAAAAGATTACACAGGTGAAGTATATAGGCAACTTAACGACCTGAAATGCTATGAAAAATTTACCCAGAATCCCTTTCCAGACCTGGTTGAGGAAATTAACTATTTCATAGGAAAAGCATTTGAAGTAGGTTCATTAACTAAAAAGGAATTTGAATACCTAAAAATTAAGGAATTTAATATACCTGCATTCTATGTTACGCCGCAGGTTCATAAAAACATGAATCAACCCCCTATCGTCTCTGGTATTGGAGGCCCATTAGAAAAGATAGGAAAATATGTGGACAAACACATCAAGCATCTGCTTATGGAATTACCATAATTTGTCCTTGATTTTGCAGATATTCTGCTTAGACTGAAAGACCTTCCAATACCAGATGAGTGGATTCAGGCTGTGATAGACCTCAAGGCCCTATATTCCTCCATTCCACATGACGTAGGAGTACATGTGGTGTCTCAATGGCTAGAGTTACATCACCCCTTGGCTGGTCCATACAATGAACTCTAAATGATTATAAACAATAATTGTTTTTTGTTTAATAAAAAGTTCTATTGGCCGGGTGCTGCGAGGATCGAGCGGGTGATCCATCCCTCCCCAGGACCCGACATATGCCAGTGACTCGGCGTCCCCACGTGAGGTGCCGCGCTGTGCGGGAAATTTGAACAGCTGCACGGTCAGAGGGAGTCCTGCACGGCTGGGAGAGCTGGGAGATTGCTGAGCAGAAGACTCTAAGGGGGACATGCTGTATAAGTACAGCGCGGTCCCTATTGAGATTGCCCTGACGCTCATGGTCTACAGCAGCGGTTGGAGGAAACCCATGGGTCCGGTGAGGCGCTCAGCAGAGCCGAGTTAGGTCGGGTCTCCCCCCCCCCCCCAGACCCCCCTGTCTTCTTATTGTCCCTGAAGTATAGACCATATACCTTAAATGAAAAAGGCAAACCTTAAATGCAAATGATGTAGATACCTATATGCTAAAACTATTGTCGGCTCTCATAGGATGCATGTAATGAATGAACAGTAACTTCTTATTAAGATTTGTGCATTGGGAGCGTCATGCGGACGTGACGCACGTGAAGGTGTTCAGTTTTTGCCTCGACAGATCATGTTTTCTCTCACAATAGGGTTGACTATAAAAGAGGAACATAAATGAGCAGATGATGCTAAGGAAAATTTGGATCGCTGTGCATACTGATTCCCACTGATTCCTTGCTTTTTTTTTTTTTTTGTGGTTTTATTTTTTTTTTGGATTAGTGATGAAATGGGACTGTAATTTACAAGTGCTTATAGGGGCAGGTCGAACAGACTACAGGAGGTGAACTTGTACCTATCTTAGGGCCCCCCTTGCCCCCTTGCCGAAAGGAAAGTACAGTAATTGTATTCCCCCCCCCCCAGGGGTGCGAACCCCTTCAGCACAAAAGGGACTTCTGTGTAAGGATAAGGGAAAGGAAAAAAAGAATTACATCCAGTTTCTGGACTACTAAAGGGGATATTACCTGTCAGAGCTGTATTGGAAGAGAAATTGAAAAGGTACTGGATTCATATCTGGACTAATGTAGCAATTCGCTTAATGCGATTTTTTTTTTTTTCTCTCCTTTTCTGGGCTTTCTCTATACTGCGGACTGCTTATGATATATTAAGAGTCTGGCCCTCTGTTTCTATTGAATAGAACTATAAGAAGTAGCCCGGAGTGAAGCATACCTGTCTTGGGAGATAAATAGGGAGACAACTTGGGAGTGGATCTAAATTTTGATGTCCCGCTGGTCTTCTCTATAGTTGAATTATCAATATACCAACAGGCCAGGGCAATCTAGCATCAGCACCCGGAGGAAAAACCCCTATCGGGAATGGGTTATTATTACAGGTACACCCACAAGTGACTAAGAGAAGTGAGTAAAATCATAGGGCTGATTAAAGAGGGACTGTGAAAAGAAATATTAAGAACCTCCCTGACATAGGTGACTACCCTGTCCCAGGAACATATAGGAAAAACGGGCTGAAGTAACACAGGAAGATATCTCTGGTAAATACTGAAGGTAGTATTACTATAAAAGGACAAACTGGTAAATTGAGGAAAACGCAGCCCAAAAGTAGTAAGGGATCCTGTAATTCTAAGGTGAATAGACAAGGCCGCCTGGAAAAACGGATCTGACTGGACGCGGGGGTTATCTCTCTCTCGTCACTTCGCCCTTTATCCCCTCCTAGTAGCTTCACTTCCAAACTGGGGAAGAGAATTAGACCCGCCAACAAAATGAATAGATCAACGAGAGGGGGTACTACAAAACCAACTAAGAATAAACTGGGGAATAGCTCCATACAGCAATACATGACGCCAGAAGGGACCCTCAAAAGCCCAGGCTCTGCAAAAAAAAATGAAAAAAAGACTGTTACAAAAAAGGGGGTAGGAACAGGCAGCGCCGAGAGCTCTAGAGGTGAAATGACACTTGAAAGTGAAGAAGAGCAATATAATGTACAGGAGATAGCCCAAGATACGCTCCCCCCGACAAAGGCAGAGATGAATGCAATGCTATTGAGGATGGAAAATTCCATGGAAAACATCATCAAGACAGAAATCAATAAGATAAGAGTAGACTTGGGGGGGCTCAACGACAGAGTGGTAGAGACGGAAAGGAGAATTGAGGAGCAGGAACAGGAAATAAGCCTCTTGAAAAAACAAGTAAAGACCCTGACTGAAAACCAGAGACTGGCGGTATATAGGATTGAGGATCAGGAAAATCGTAATAGGCGACAGAACCTTAGAATCAGAGGGATTGTAGAAGAAAAGGACGAGGATCTCAGAGACACCATGAACACAATCTTTAATCCTCTATTAGAGAGAGCAGCTGAATCTAAGTCCCTCAAGATCGAGAGAGTACACCGAGTGGGGAATCCCCAACAGATAGAAAGATACGGCCCAAGGGATGTGGTGGTCCGTTTCAGGAACTATGTCGATAAAGCAGAAATCTGGGGAAGGCTCAGAGGAAAACCTCCCCTGAGACATAGAGACATTGAGCTACAAATATTTTCAGATCTGTCTAAAGAAACGTTGACTAGAAGAAGACACTTGAAACCCCTTTTAGACCGCATGCGGGCACATAATATAAAGTATCAATGGGGCTTTCCGGCGTGCCTCATAGGCATAAAAGGGGGTAAAACAGCACGATTAAGGTTCCCGGAGGATTTGACCGAATTCTGTTCTAGAATGGACATAACAATACCTGAACTCCCAGATTGGGTGGATTAGTCGGGCATAGCTTAGACGGGGATCTGGGGGGGGGAGATGGGGGGGGGGTCAGGGGAGTATCTTGAGCACCACCACGATTGAGGAGCCAAGGATGAAGGCGAAGAGTCTTCTACCAGCGGCTCCCAGGCCAAGAGTGGGCCAAGGTGGGGGAGGGGGGGTGGGTAGGCAGGGGGAGGGGCGGGAGGAAAATGGGGGGGGGGGGGGGGCTGGGGAGAGGGAGGGGGAGGGAGGGGGACCATCTGAACGACTCCACAGGAGAATTCCTTAAAGCGCAAAAAAAAAAAAAAAAAGTTATATGACAGAGTTTAAGTTCCTCTCTTACAATGTAAAAGGTTTAAACTCTCATAGTAAGAGACATAAAATCCTCAGTGAATTAACACAATATAAAACGGATATTGCTTATTTACAAGAGACCCATATTACATTGGAGTCCAACATAAAGTTGTATTCACCAGAATACCCAGTGTGGTACTATGGAGACACAATTTCATCTCGATCCCGCGGGGTTGCGATAGGGTTTGCTAGTAGAGTTCGATTCACATTGGTGGACAGACAGACAGATCCCGAGGGGAGATTCCTGTTTTTAAAAATAAAACTAGGTGGGGAGGTATATACCTTGGCAAATGTCTATGCTCCTAACGTGAATGCGGTTAAATATATAAGTAAAATTCTGAGAAAATTAAAAGAATTTGAAGAGGGCCACGTAGTATTAATGGGTGATTTCAATTTCTGCATGTGCCCAAACCTTGATAGTACGTCCGGTGTGCAGGGAACTAATCGTGAGCAGCTAAAGATATTGACAAGACAAATGACACAAAACCAAATGGTGGATGTTTGGCGAATCTTTAATCCCAAGGCTAGGGATTACACGTATTTTTCACCTGTTCACGGGACGTACTCGAGGATCGATTACGTCCTCGTTGACCATAGACTTCTGGAGAGTGTGATTGAAGTAAGGTGTGAGATCATGACGATTTCCGACCACGCGCCTATAACCATGAAAATAGTCACCTCTATACCAAGAGCTTCTCCACCAGAATGGAGACTGGATGAGAGTCTGTTGGGAGACGAGGATGTGGTCGAGAGGATACAGAAAGAGCTGGAATTTTACTTCCAGGAGAATGATAAGGAGGGTATCTCAAGAGCTTCCCTGTGGGACTATATTAGAGGGATTTTTATTGCAGAAGGGATAAGGAAAAACAAAATAAGAACGAATAAATTAAAAACGTTAAGGGAGGAGATACTAAGACTAGAACAGGAACATAAATCTCAGGGGCAAAAGAGGGAAATACTCCATAAGCTAATTATAACAAGAGATGAATATAGAGCCTTGGTGGAACAAGAATCTAGGAAATTCATAGACAGGACAGAGAGAGAAAGATATGTCTGGGGAAATAAACCTAGTAAAAATTTGGCTAGAATGGTAAGAAAAAAGAAAACTAGGAATTTTATTGAAAAAATCAGGAATGGTAATGGGGATTTAGTCTACGCTACAAATAAAATCGCGGAAGCCTTCCGAAGCTACTATGGAGAATTATATGGTGTCCAACAAAAGATCAGGGACCCAAGTGAAAAAAGGGATAAGACCAGGGAAGTATTACAGCAAGCCAATCTCCCGAAGCTAGAAGAGCATGAGATAGTAGGAATGGAGGAATCTATAACGGAGCAGGAAATAAATGAGGTACTAAAAACTATTCCCAAGGGGAAAAGTCCTGGGCCTGATGGCTTTTCGTCTGCGTATCTACAGAGATTTAGCACTATTTTAGTGCCTAGACTCTGTCAATACTTTAATGGACTGGGATCAGACTACGAGATGAGTAGAGAGGCATTAACAGCAACAATTACAGTGATAAAAAAGGAGGGGAAGGATAATACGACCTGTTCAGGCTTCCGACCTATCTCGCTCCTGAACGCGGATACTAAGTTATACGCGAAAATTCTGGCTGTTCGAATGAAGGGAGTGATGACAGACATGGTCCATCCAGACCAGGTTGGATTTATCCCGGGAAGGGAAGGTAAAGATAACGGGGTCAGGGCTCTCCTCCTTCTCCAACAGCTGAGGGAAAGCGGGACCCCCGGTCTGCTCCTGTCAGTAGACGCTGAGAAAGCGTTCGACAGGGTAGACTGGGGGTTCCTGATACAAACATTAGAAACCATAGGACTAGGCCCAAGGATGATAGGGTGGATTAAAACTCTTTATCAGCACCCATGTGCTAGGATAAAAATAAACGGATCCCTATCAGCCCCTTTTGAGATGAGAAATGGGACTAGGCAGGGACGCCCTTTGTCCCCCCTCCTTTTTGTGTTAACATTAGAACCCTTATTGGCAATGGTCAGACAAAACCCAGAAATATATGGAGTAGAAGTAGGAGAAGAGGAGCATAAACTGGCTGCTTTTGCCGATGACGTTTTGTTTTTTATATGTAGCCCAAGAGTCACCCTTCCAAATTTAATAGCTACCTTAAGACAATATGGGGAGGTCTCCAACTTCAAAATGAATACAGCGAAAACGGAAATTTTGAATGTCAATATCCACAAAGAGGAAGAACAATACTTGCGGAAAAAATATAGCTTCTCATGGCAGAAAGAGATAAATTATCTGGGCATTAAATTGGCAAATACCCTAAATAAAATTTATAGAATAAATTATATCCCTCTGCTCGACGAAATAAAAAAGGAAATTAAAAATATTTATAATAGACCTATTTCGTGGTTCGGAAGGATTAATGTTGCGAAAATGATTTTAATTCCTAAAATCATATACAAATTTCAAATGCTACCAATTTATCTACCTCCACCATATGTTAAAATACTTAATTCCCTTATTATGAATTATATTTGGAACAACAAAAAACATAGGATCTCGGCCCAAACCTTAAAACGGGCCAAAGATAAGGGGGGCCTAGCGGTTCCAGACATTAGAATGTATTATAACGCTTCGGTTCTCTCAAGGGTTATAGAATGGGCTAAAGAGTCACAGGATAAAAGATGGATAAGTATTGAATGTTCACTAGCTAGAGCACAGTTAGGGAGATTGATTTGGAACCCTCCAAAATTTAGATATATACACACGTCAGCACATGCAATCACACACAACGCGTTGAGGATTTGGGAGAGAGTACACAAACAATTAAAAACAAAATACAATTCGCCTTTTATAGATCTAAAAGAAAATAAATATTTTGCACCAGGGACAAGGGAAGTAGGTGGTAATTGGATAGGAAACAGAGTTCAGTTAAAAGATATAACACTACAAGGTAAAATAATGACATTTCACGAAATTAAACACATGATAGATTTTATGATGCTTGACGAGTGGAGGTACCTGCAGTTGTCATCATTCGTCAAACATCTTCCACACCCTATACGATCACGGGAGGAGTACACCATATTGGAACAAATGTGTGGCACTAAAAGTTCAAAAGGGAATATCTCTAAAATATATAAATATTTGCAAAAAATGGACGAGACGGATACGTTAAAATACATTCAAAAGTGGGAAAGAGACCTGAATGTTCCAAGGGGAAAGATAACTATAGGAAGAATCCTGAATTTAACTCACACCTCGGCGGTTGATGTAAGAACCGCGGAAATGAACTTTAAATGCCTGACGGGATGGTACGCTACCCCAGACAAAATGGGTAAATTCAGAGAAGGAGAGTCAGAGGAATGCTGGAGAGGATGTGGGCATAGGGGAACAATGGCACATTTGTGGTGGAATTGCCCAAAGGTTAAAATTTATTGGAAAAAAATCCTGTCCCTGATAAAAATCATAACTAAAAAAGAAGTAGAAGATAACCCATGGGTAGTTCTTTTTCATGGGGGGGAGGGGTCAGTTAAAGAATATAAAGCCTCACTGATCCCCCACCTCTTGAACGCAGCGAAACGCTTGATCCCGCTAAAATGGAGGGAGTCGGATACCCCACAAATGTGGGAGTGGATCGACTCGGTTGAGGATACATATAGGAGGGAGAAAATAAAATTTGGTACAGATAAAAATAAGCAGGAGTGCAAGGGCAGCTGGGTTTCTTGGTTAGAATTCAAAAAATCTTGGAGTTTTGCAGAAAACCTGAAAGAGGATTAGAGAAACAGTCGGAATAAAGGGAATAGTTTCTTCAGGTGGAGTCGTGAGATGGTCGGGGGGGGTGGGGGGGGGGATTGGGGAGAGGGGATGATTATATATATGTTTTTTTTTTTTTGGCCCACTGAGGATAAATACATGTAGTAACTCGGTCTTTGTGTTTAACGCCTTAGTCCCAAGTAGAGGGACAATGAAATGGTAGGCATAATCAATATAAAAAATAAAAAAAAAGGGAAATGAGATATAAAAAGCAGAACAACATGCATAAAAACATGCATATAAACCACAAATGATGCAAAACCGGAAGTAGAGACAGAATTATGAATAAAATCATGAGCAAGTCTTTTGCTGGGGTTAGTCTGAAGTGGAAAAAAAAAAAAAAAAAAAGTTCTATCACCAAATAAGAGGAGTGGCCATGGGCACTGCATACGCTCAGTTTATATGCCTTTTTTAATGCATGTTTACAGCTGGGATGGTAGGAAAGGGAGGATGTATATACTCAGCATTTGAACAACATGAGTCCATTATATTAATGATGTGCTGGTGGTGTGGAGGGGGTACCTAGAACAACTGGGGAACTTCATTCTTGACCTAGCTATAGCAGAAATATCCATCTCAGGTACAAAATGGACTCTTGCCAAATTGCATTCCTGGACCTGCTGATTGTCAAAGGGGTTTAAGAGTGAGGACTCAAACCTTTAGAAAACCTATGGCAGGCAATACGCTCCTCCATGCCACCAGCCATCATCCATGGCCCCAAATTAGAGGAATCCCAGCAGGGCAGTTCCTGTGCAGGAACTGTTCAAATGTCAGGGATTTTCATCAGGAAAGTCGGGAACTCAGATGCAGATTTAGAGCACGAGGCTACCCCAACTCTGTGATCAGATAAGGGATGGTCAAGCCCTGAGGAAAAGGAGGGAAAATATCCTTGGACTGGGACAAAACATTGACAACTCCCCTTCTGAACCCGAACGCGAAAGAATTGGAATTGTAACTACCTACGGGACCCACTGGGTACACATTAAAATGGTTCTGAGTTAACATTGGCACATCCTCTTGCTTGACCATAGATTAAAATAATTATATTTAAATATTGGGCACCCTACCAAACCTAATAGCAAAACGAGAGCCAACATATACTGTAGCTAGATTCACAAAGATCTGCCTATCTTTAGGCAGGCGTAGCGTATCTCAGATACACTACGCCGCCGTAACTTGGAGCGGCAGGTCCTGTATTCAGAAAGAACTTGCGCTCTAAGTTACGGCGGCGTAGTGTAAATGGGACGGCGTAAGCCCGCCTAATTCAAATTGTCCAGGCAGTGGACGTGTTGTATTAAAATGAGCCTTGACCCCACGTAATTGACGTTCCTAATGAACGGCGCATGCGCCGTCTGTGAACGTATCCCAGCGCGCATGCTCGAAATCACGTCGCAAATAGTCAATGCTTTCGACGTGAACGTCACTTACGCCCAGCCCCATTCACGGACGAGTTACGCAAATGACGTAAACAACGTGAAATTCGACGGCTGTCTGACGTCCATACTTAACATTGGCTGCGCCATCTTTTTGGTGGTTTATCTTTACGCCTGAAAACGCCTTACGTAAACGGCGTATCTTTACTGCGATGGGTGAGCGTACGTTCGTGAATAGGCGTATCTTGCTGATTTACATATTCTAGGAGTAACTCAGCGTACACGCCCCTAGCGACCAGCGTAAATAGACAGCTAAGATACGACGGCGTAGGAGACTTACGCCGGCCGTACGTATCTTAGCAATATTTTAGCGTATCTCAATTTGAGCATACTCTTAAAGATACGACGGCGCGTATTCGGACTTACGACGGCGTATCTACTGATACGCCCGTCGTAAGTCTACGTGAATGTGTTGTCCATGTCCAAAGCGAATATGTGAGTACAAAACAGCACAGTGTGCTCTCATTGAGTAAGGGTCTGGTGAATGGGATGTACCCTTGTGTAGGTACCTGTCCCCTCTATTATTAGAACCATGGATAAGAGATATTGATATATTTTTAGATTTATTCTCATTTGTGCTTGTTTTTTCTATTTTTAAGGATGTATGTCTATTCTATGGGCTATATGCATTACCCAATAGTGGAAGGCAGCCTGTTTTTATGTGGTTTATGTGTATGGCTTCCTAGCTTTTTGGTTTCCCTTTGTTTTGTTGTGTTTTTCTTTTATAGTTTTGTAGATAATAATAAATAGTACTAGTGAGGTATTCATAAGCCCTGCTTGTATAGGGAAATGGATTGCATGCTGCCCTGTGGTCACTGATATGGAAAGGTGAGCAATGGAATCCCAGACTATACACTGACTTAGATAGGGATTTTTGCTTTTATGGTATATCACTTTAAGAGCTGGAGCTGATAGGCAGCGCTCTGACTGATATATAATTCAGCGATAGGAAGAGAGGTCATATGTCCTGACAAAGTATCGGGGGTGGAGCGAAACATGTAGACACGGACACGAGGATGGGCACCCACCACACACCTCCTCTGATGTACCGCACGCTATTACACCATTGGATCCCAGATCCCAGAACCATTGAAATCACTGTCCATCCGTGAGACATCTGTCATCAGCACACCGTGTACCATTGACCTAAGGGACTACTGTGTTCACCTGCAGACTGCATGCAGTGAATTTTCATCACGTATATATTACCTGTCAGCACTTCAAGAGCCTGGATGGTTGAAGAGTCTAATATACACTGGAACTGTGAGACAACTGCAGCAGGACTGTGAGTAACTCATAACACAAGTAGATTGGCTCTATTGACAGTGCAGTATGATACCCGCAATGACTGGGATTCAAGCATAGCACTGGTCACACCACTACAGCACTGGGGAGTCACTATGAGCTGTTTATTTCCAAACAAGGTGTATTCACTTTTTCTCTGCCTGTTTAGCTCTATATGTCTGTCTCCAGTACAGCTTTATTACCACTGGTGGTAAATCTTGCATTTTTTTTGAGTGGATCAGGTTTACTTTGTATCCATGCATTGGAGGTGCTTACAGTGACTAGAGCCCTTATTTGAATCTCATCAACATATCACTCATACCTGATGACATTGGATGGACTGCTTTCATTCTCATGATATTGATGGCACTTACTACATAGTCATAGTATTTCCCACGGGATCATCTGTGTGTTGGTTGTGCACTGCATTCGCCCATTGTGGCCCTAATGTGCAGTCACCACATACATGTCTTATCTTTTCTATGAGGTCCCTTTACATATATGGACTTTAGGTCCTCTTAGCATGCAGGTAATTGCATCAGGGGTTCCATCCGTTTAAGGGGGTTTCAGTTTATACAGTCACCTCTGTCCTAGCTTCCAATGAGAGTGCTATAGTGTTTTGCTGTGTTATGGAGGAGGGTTATAGGGTGTGGGTCTGGGTAGGTATAGAATAATGAGGCAATAATTATGTTTTTTTTAAGAAGGAGGGGGGAACATTATGTTGTAGGAGCTCCTTTTTACTTTTTCTATGCTGTTTTATATTCAATAAATAAATATGAGGAAGTAGCCTTTGGGTGGTCTATCTTATCTTCTTTTTTGTTTTTTCCTGTATGTGTAGTATGATCATGCACCCCTCGCTATTCTCATTGAGATTGAGATTTTTCAGATACTGTATAATCGAATCAGCTGTACTACATTTAAATACTGACTGTTCTAAAAAAAAGAGTTTAGTAGCTGGGCTTCTCCATTGCATGTTAACAAGAACTGGATTCAGCCATTTGACAGCCTTTTTAATGGGGCATGTCACAGAGAACTAGTTAAAAATACTTGCAGTCAATCATGACACCTTCTCCTCAGAAACAGCTAAAAGGTTGTTTTTTTAAGCAAATTTGACTGCAAAGGTAGAAAATACCCAGATTCCTGGGTACATTCTCATGTGTCTAGGTCGTAGTATATCTAGTAATACTTGATCATATTCAACTGCACTTGTTCTGTAATGAACAAGTACAACAAGTATTTATGCAAAATGTATCCAATAAATTAATGGGAAGGGCTAGGGTATCTACCTACAATTACCCTAATGTAGTTCTGGAACTTTATTTATGTAAGGAGAATCAGTGCATTGCCTAATTTTAATATATATATTAGATTAGATATTTAGTTCCAAGAAATATATATTTTTGATACCCCAGTATTTAGAGACTGTCCCAAAAAAATTCTGAGACTGCTATCCTTTAGGGATCAACTAGCAAAAGCTAAATAATAATCATAATAATAATAATAATAATAATAATAATAATAATAATAATAATTCTTATTATATATTATTCTTTGTATTATTATTATTATTTATAATTTTACAGCCAGAGCAAGATAAATTACCAAATCTCAAAAAGAAGGCAAGCGGTTCTCCCACAACTTTTAGAAAAAAAATACTTGAAATGTTGCAGATGGAAAGTTTCCTTGTGATTAATACTTGTTCTACAATCTTTTCTCTGTGGACCCTTTAACAGTGAAAATAAGCCAAATTATTTCTGCAGTACACTAAATTTACAGTTAAACAAATGGCAAAAAAAGATTTAAACATTAACCTTCAACTTAAATTTGTAGGATACCTGTGGAAGGTTGTCCTGTCCAGGACTATAAAGAAAATTAGAGCAGCCATAAAAAATTGCTCCTATGTGGCTGATGTGACATTGTGAATTTAGGTTGTAATGATCCAGTAGTAAATGTTCAGTTTAAAGCATGGGTAAACTTTAATACAAGTCTTACCTAATATAAAACGGACATTAATACTTTCAAAACAGTGTACAGTGTGAACGAGTTTCAATAATTTTGGTGAAAAAGATATTTGACATTATTGTTGAGTCTGATATGTCAAACATTTATACAACGTCAGATATTATTATTGTTTTTACCATTTTTGTTTATGTTATGTTTTATGTAAGTCAATAGGTAATGTAAATGTTCTAATTCTTTGAGCATAAAGTCAATTCCTGTTTGCTTTATCAACATTTTCTAGCATGGCAGTAATGGTTCCGCAGTAGTTCAGCAGGCTACACAAGCTTTGTTTAGTCCATTATAAGCCAAAACTCCATAAACTTTAAATGACTTCAATACAGCCAACTGTGTCTGCCTATGAGTTTCTCTTGGCTTTTTGTGCACTGCAGCTGATGTTATAAAGCCAAAGAATAAAGCTAGTGTCAAGAGACAAGGCCAACGTTAAAAAAAAAAAAAAAAAAATTCAGTAAGCTATAGCAATTTAGAACGCTGAAAGAGTATTATGTTGATGTAATTGACGATACAGTATCATAAATACTTTAACAAGCCGACTTATATACTGTAATTGTTTGTAATGAACAACCAACATTGTTGAGAGCAAGATGTAAATGTGGTTTCCCATATTGTTATTTGTCATACAGCTATTTTCATGTTACTCTTAAATTTAAGATTTACAGGATTGTTGTCAATTGTATTTATTTTTTAAATTGGCACCTTTTAGAAATGTATATTTTTTTTTACCGCATTTTTAATTCTTGCTGAAAATGCAACACAGAATGATTCAATGGCATACAGGGGGTCCCCGATTTATGTACATCCCAGTTGCGAACGACTCCTACTTACGAACGGGGTGTTAGTGAGGAGCTCCAAGTATCCTGCACTCCATCCCTAGACATCTGTGCACATAAACGCTGAAAAACAACCTAATTACTTGCCTGCCTGTTCCTCTCCATACCCTCCTGTGGCCTGTGCCTGTATTGTGGCGATCCCGCACACCCACGGCTGCTGCCATCTTCCTGGCCTGTAACTTGCTGTAGTGAGCCATTCCTGGCCTGGCTATGAGTTAAGGTGCCCCCCTTGTCATCCTGCCTGCTCATCCACAGGCCTGGTACAGTTCGGTGGCCTGCCTGTCATGGCCGCCGCCTGGTCCGGCCTAATGCAGCCTAGTAAAGCCTGCAGATCACCGCTCTTTCCTGCGCTGCTGTTCTGACTTAATAACAAACCTACAGTCCCTATCTTGTTCATAACCCGGGGACCCCCTGTAATCCTTTTAGAGAATGGTAATGTTTTCAGATAAGAATTTCCAACAATACCATTGTATTTGTTGTCTGATTCTTTCTTACTAAATATCCATACAAGTTGTATTAGAGAGGGAGGATGTGCATCCATTCTTTAAATCATTCATCTCTGTGTGTATTGGGTGCAGCATAGCTGTAAATCACTGAGGACATTCTTGAGTTTGCATATTTAGCATGCTACCTGCTGGCTGCAAGTGGTAAATATAAAATCTTCATTCTCAATATTTTATACTCAGTTGACAAAACGAATAAACATATTTGTAAGACAGTAACTAAATAACATGCATACCAAGCTTTGTATATCACCTTTAAAATCATGATCTTGAATGTCTTGGAAAGGAAAGTCTATAAACCAGATTTAATTTCAGTAATATGCTCTTTACTGGACACTTATGTAAAATGTTTACCCACTTTTCTGTGCTGTTAGTGATTATTAGCCAAAATCACAAGTTTCTTTATTTTTATGGAAGTGTTGGGACAGCTGTGAAAACAGTTCCACTACACTGTACATAATCCCTAAATTATTTAGCAGGAGCTTACATTTGGATTCATATGATCTGAGTTTACAGTACAATAACATTACTTGGTGGAAATCTTCCTTTCAACTTTGCAAATTAAAGTTAAAAAAGGGAATACATGTTGCCTGTGCTTCACAGCAGTAAGGAATAATCTATGCAGGGAAACGTTCTCATTCTGAGAAAGATATGTTTGTTTCTGTATAAGTATTTATGTGAATTTCACTTTTGTCAAAGCAAGTTTACTATACACTATTCTGCATTTGGATACATCACTGGCAATGCATGGGCTCTGATGTTACTAGTACTGGGATTTGACCTAGATCACAGCAAATTGTTTAATAAGAGAATCTGCAAACTGTTGGTGGGTAGTATGAAAGAGTTCATATTTAGCTCTTTTTGTTGTTGGGCAAAACCCCCTTGCAGTGCCATGTAACTTATTTTTTTTTTCTTCCAGTTTTTGGCAGCATTCCTTCCTAAAGCAAAGTTACAAATTCACAATCCTCTGCTGACTATCTACCATACTGAGTAAAAAATATATATATTTTTTTTGTTTTTTATTATTGGACCCCAACTTAGACCAATGTGTTAAGAATGCTGATTCTGTGAATGGACAATGCTTGTAACAAAACTCTGTTTCTAGGCATATACAAAGATTTAATGTGGAGCACTTTTTCTTTTCTTCTATATGAAAATATTGTCAATATATCAGCAGGGGTTGTGTTATCCTTTTCAAGATTTTAGAACCCCCAAATGGATTCCCTAAAGCCTCATACACATGATAGGTTAACCAGAGGACAACTATCTGAAGGACCATTGTCCTAGGTTAACCGATAAAGCTGACTGATGGTCCGTCACGCCTACACATCATCGGTTAAATAAACGATCGTGTCAGAATGCGGTGACGTAAAACACAACGACGTGCTGAAAAAAAAGAAGTTCAATGCTTCCAAGCATGCGTCGACTTGATTCTGAGCATGCGTGGATTTTTAACCGATGGTTGTGCCTACTAACGATCGGTTTTGACCTATCGGTTACCAATTCATAGGTTAATTTTAAAGCAAGTTGTCTTTTTTTTAACCTATGGTTAAATAACCTATACACACGATCGGTTTTGACCGATGAAAACGGTCCTTCAGACCGTTGTCCTCTGGTTAACCTATCGTGTGTACGAGGCCTAATATGTTGTGGCCAGACAAAATTATCAGTATCACCAGTCCTATTAGGCTCCAGTATAAGTTTAAAAAAGATGTCAGTAGTATGGTCTATCTTTACATATGGGTAGTTTAGGACAGAACAGCTTCAAGAAAAATATAAGCATTTTATCATATTCATGTACTGTATATACAACCATCAAATCAAAAATACACAATGTAGCTACAAATAATGCTATTTTTAATGTGGTATATGAGAAATTAAAATATAGTCTCAAAATACTGTAAGCCCAGTTTACACTGCTGCGACTTCTCAAATCATGACATGACAAGTCGCACCCTATTGCAAGCAATGGAACCGTTAATATCGACGGGACTCATGTCGCAGTGATAATGAAAAAGGTTTCTGCACTAATTTTTACCAATTTCATTGCGACTTAAATAGACTTATGTTAAAGGGTAACGCCACTTTCGTGGAAAAAAAAAAGCAAATAAAGAAAAAATAATATAATGTGTACAATTACCTTCCTTTTCAATCTTGTAGCCACTGTTATTTTCTTTAAATGCAAAGCAATATGGCTACATGAAGTTGTTCTGTACACAGAATGTGTACTGGCCACTCCTCAGAAGCATAATTTCCTGCTTGTGATTGGCTCACCAATTTTCCCAGAAGTCTGCCTAAGATACAAGTCAGATTTCAGGCATCCCCTGCAACAAAAAAATATTTTTTGGTGAGATATTTCCAATAGGAACATGTCTAAAGGGATGCAGGCCCAGCAGCTTTCCTCATTAGTGCCCTGCAGCTGCACACCTAACTGATAATTATGAAATCACTCCCATTAGACCCACTTAGCTCAGAGGCACAGACAAACACACATGAATTTATTCAGAATAACAAAAAGGTAGGAATCTGCAACAAAGGTTGTTATAATTCTTGCAATGTAAATAAATCACCCGGGTTCTTAACAATAGTGGAGTTAAACTTTAAATGAAGCCACAAGCTACAATAAAATTAGCAGTACAAATCGTACTGATGTGTTACAATTTTGAAATTGTGCTGAAGTAGCACAATTTCAAAGCCGCAGCAGTGTGAACCAGGGCTTACAGAACATGTTAATAGCAGTATATGAAATATTTTTAAAAGTCAAAATTAAAAAAGTAAATCTCACTAGCATGGAGGTTGAGAGGACCTAACTTTTTTTTACCTAATCTGTTATTGTGAAATTGACTGAGATTTAAAATGGATACTTTATTAATCAAAGAAGAAAGAAAGTAATGCTTTATTTGAGCTGCACTGACTATGGCTTTAACAGATCCCCCAGGAACAGTGATCTCTCTCCTCCTCCAGTCAGTACACTGCCCCCACAGTTAGAAACACCTCCCAGGGAACATATTTAAACCCTTAATCACCCCTTAGGCCGGGTACACACGGACAAACATGTATGGTGAAAGCGGTCCGTCGGACCGTTTTCACCATACATGTCTGCCAGAGGGCTTCTGTACGATGGTTGTACACACCATCGTACAGAAGTCCGCGCGTAAACAATACGCGGGGCGTGTCCGCGGTGTCGCCGCGTCGATGACGCGGTGTCGCCGCGACAATGACGCGGCGACGTGGGCGGCCCGCCTTTAAAATGCTTCCACGCATGCGTCGAAGTCATTCGACGCATGCGAGGGACGGCGGGCGCCTGGACATGTACGGTAGGTCTGTACTGACGACCGTACATGTCCGAGCGGGCTGAATTCCAGCGGACTGTTTTAAAACAAGTCCAGGAATATTTGCCCGCTGGGAAAAGGCCCGGCGGGCAAATGTTTGCTGGAATTCGGCCCGCTCGCGCCCACACACGACCAAACATGTCTGCTGAAACTGGCCTGCGGGCCAGTTTCAGCAGACATGTTTGCTCGTGAGTATGGGGCCTTAGTGTTAGTGTTAATCACCCCTTAGTGTTAACCTCTTCCCTATCAGTGTCATTTATACAGTAATCAGTGCATTTTTATAGCACTGATTGCTGTATAAATGTCACTGGTCCCAAAAAAGTGTCAAAAAGACATACATTTTGTTTGGGTACAACATTGCACGGCCACGCAATTGTCAATTAAAGCGATGCAGTTTCATATCGCAAAAAATGGCCTGGTCATTAAGGGGTTACAGTGCCTTGCAAAAGTATTCACCCCCTTGGTTATGAAGTCCATAAAAAGCTCTGGTGCAACCAATTACCTTCATAAGTTACATAATGTGTGCAATGATGTCCAACTATGTGCAATCTAAGTGTCACATAATCTGTCATTACATATACACGCCTTTTTGAATGGTCCCAGAGGCTGCAACACCTAAGCAAGAGGCACCACTATCCACTACTTTTTTAAGTAAATGGAAGTAATTTCCAAACACAGGTAGGAAATTAGAAAAAGGACACATATAAGGAGAGGGAGAATATGAAATAGAAAGGAAACATTAAAACACATCACACTTATATATCACAAGCAGACACACACATTTTTATTATACTACCTGTCTGCCCTCTACCCTCTCTCCCCCCACCCTGCCCTTTTTTTTCCTCCTTTCCTCTTTTCCGAGGAGGAAATTTGAGAGGCAATCACCCATAATATGAATAATCATAGAAATGTATCATTTGTTTTATGTTGTTAGTAAATGTCAATAATATGTTATATGTAAAGAAAAAATTACATAAAAATAAAAAAAAAACACTGCCACGAAGACCAAGGAATTCCCCAAACAAGTAAGGGACAATTTTGTTGAGAAGTACAAGTCAGGGTTAGGTTATAAAAAAAAATATCCAAATCTGTGATGATCCCTAGGAGCAAATCTATCATAACCAACTGAAAGGAACATGGCACAACAGCAAACCTGCATAGAGACGGCTGCACACTAAAACTCACGGACTAGGCAAGGAGGGCATTAATCAGAGAGGCAGCACAGAGACCTAAGGTAACCCTGGAGGAGCTGCAGAGTTCCACAGCAGAGACTGGAGTATCTGTACATAGGACGACAATAAGCCGTACACTCCATAGAGTTAGGCTTTATGGCTGAGTGGCCAGAAGAAAGCCATTACTTTCAGAAAAAAAAAATGGCACGTTTCGAGTTTATGAAAAGGCATGTGGGAGACTCCCAAAATGTATGGAGGAAGGTGCTCTAGTCTGATGAGACTAAAATTTTGCTTTTTGGCCATCAAAGAAAACTCTATGTCTGGCGCAAACCCAACACATCACCCAAAGAACACTATCCCCACAGTGAAACATGGTGGTGACAGCATCATGCTGTGGGGATGTCAGGACTGAGAAACTGGTCAGAGTTGAGGGAAAGATGGATGGTGCTAAATACAGAGATATTCTTGAGCAAAACTTGTACCACTCTGTGTGTGATTGGAGGCTAGGACGGAGGTTCACCTTCCAGCAGGACAATGACCCCAAACACACTGCAAAAGCAACACTTGAGTGGTTTAAAGGGAAACATGTAAATGTGTTGGAATGGCCTAGTCAAAGCCCAGACCTCAATCCAATAGAAAATCTGTGTTCACAAGTGCAAACCATCTAACTTGAAAGAGCTTGAGCAGTTTTGCAAGGAGGAATGTGCCAAAATCCCAGTGGCAAGATGTGGCAAGCTCATAGAGGCTTATCCAAAGTGACGTGTTGCTGTGATAGCCGCAAAAGGTGGCTCTACAAAGTATTGACTTTAGGGGGGTGAATAGCTACGCACATTGACTTTTTCTGTTATTTTGTCCTATTTGTTGTTTGCTTCACAATAATAAAAAAAAACACATCTTCAAATTTGTGGGCATGTTCTGTAAATTAAATGATGCAAATTCTCAAACAATCCATGTTAATTCCAGGTTGTAAGGCAAAAAAACACGAAAAATGCCAAGGGGGGGGGGGGGGGGGATACTTTTGCAAGGCACTGTAAATCCTTCTGTTCATTAAGTGGTTAATGATAATTTAAATGTGTTTTAAAGAGGGGGTTCATCCGGAAAAAAAATTCTAACATTACATCCAGCATACTAACGACATTTACAGTATGTGGGTCTTTTTTTTTTTTTTTGCCGTACATACCGTTATATTGTGATTTTCCCTCCCGGCTTGCGGGTTCTGATTCCCGCAGGACTGGGCATTCCTATCCCAGGGTTAGATGATTGACGTCTGGTGAAACAGTTCCCATGTCGCAAAAGGCGCGTCACCAGATTTCCATAAATAGCCGAGCTGCGAGTCGGCGCTATACGGCGCCTGCCCAGTCAGCTCTACACAGCGGGAGCAGGCGCCGCATACTGTAAATGTTGTTAGTATGCTGGATGTAATGTTAGAAAATTGTTTTTAGGGTGAACCCCTGCTTTAAGATCAATTCCATCTTGATGGCAAATTTATATAACCCAGCCCAGGAAGAATAACAATAATTTACATTACAAAGTAAACAGTAGAATAATGATAAAAGTAATCATATGTATTTAACTTTTACAGTTAACTACACTTATATTTTTTTTAAACTTACAAATGCAGAATTAGCTTGCAAACATCATACACAGTATTAAAAGATTTTCCTTTGAATAATAAAAGCCTCTTTAAATTTATAGTCCATCGCATGGGTCATATATTCCTATCAAGGAGTACAGTATTTTGCAGCCAGCTTCAGTGATGCCTCCATTGTAATGAATCTGCAGTTTGATAGAGAAACTAATCAAATACTAGCGGCAAACAATAAACAGCTTTCTGTCAGAGAATAAATGGCATTACCTTCAGCACTTAAGTGATTTTGAATCAGCAACTAAACAGGTGGCAAATTCCTATTTACTACACAAAAATATATTATGAAGCATAAATAAAAATCATGTTCTAGGTTTTAAGCCTGGTGATCTGCTGACCATGAAAACAGCAGCGCAAAATATTCATTTTTTTAATGTAATTTATATTAAAAGCCAGAAATAACAAACAAATGTAATGGAGCGTGGAAAATTAGAAATGGAATATGCAGGGAAAAGGATAAGGCAAGAAAGATCATAGCATGTCTGAGTTCAGCGAAACATCACGTTTTCTGGCAAAATTTATTTAACCACTAAACATGATTTTTTTTTATTCTTAATAAACAGGTCAATATTAAAGTTTTGGGAGTACAGTGATTTTACTTAGAATATATATTTCTGTTCTAGTTTAAGTACATTTAGTAATTTTCTTGGAAAGATTTGGGGTGCAGTTTTTCAGTTTTTCAGTTTCTGAAGGATTCACTGGGAAATTTATCAGGACAATCTTTATTGACATTTACATAATTGGATGAATTTGCCTTAGGGGGGGGCAGACTGTTGCCAAACTGTGGTCAGTGATAGAACAAAATGCCCCACAGATGGAGTTTACAAAATCTCAGACTTTATGGTCAGTAGGAGGTGACATAGTCCCCCACCAATGGTATTAATTCAGGGGTTTTCAAACTTTAAAAACAATGGGCCAGTTTACTGCCCTTCAAACTTTGGAGGGGCCTGACAGTGGCCAGTGGAAGTAACAAATACTCTGACATCAGTGCACATAAACAATATGCTTGGTGGTCAGTAGGAGTAAAAAAATGGTGTCATTAGGAAAATTTGTTTCCCATCTGGTATCAGTGGGAGGAATGGTACGCCATTGTTGGTGTCAGTGGGAGGAATAGTGCTCTGTCTTTGGTGTCAGCAGAATGAATCGTACCCAATTATCTGTGGAAGTAATAGTGCCTCAAGGGCCAGAGACAGGCAATCAAAGGGCCACATCTGTCTGTGGGCCACAGTTTGGAGACCCCTGTATTAGTTGGAGAAATTGTTCCCCTCATCTCCCAGAGTTAACCAGCCTAGAATTCCAGGTATGCAGGTAGGTAACTTTATAACAAGGGAGTAATGAGCGAGCAGCCCCCTGTTGTGCTCATATCAGCCTACATGCCCATCAACAAAAAATGGGGGTCTCACTTTCCAATGCACCAGTGCCTGAGGATGGTGTAAGGGAGGACATATATACCACATACAGTACATGTTCCCTGAAAGAAAGCAAGTGAGTAATCACCCCTTTCTGGTGAAATAGACTTGGGTCCTTCCAAACTCCTAACTAATTCTCTGTGCTTGCAGGTAAGTAAATAATGTGAATAAAAACACATTAACAAATTCCAAGAAATGTCTGAAACTGTCCCATGGCATATCATTCATTCCTGCCAGCTTAATAATAATAATAATTACACTTATATAGTGCCAATTACAGCGTTGCCGCTGTGTCTAAGCGCTGATAATGGTTGTCATTATTACCCAACTCAATGGTACTCATTTTACCAACCTCGGAGGAATGAAAGGCTGAGCAGACCCCGCCGGGATCAAACCTGCAACCCCTGGGACACAGGCAATCACAGACTGCTGCAAAGGAGCATTAGCCCCCTGCGCTATCTTACCAACTTAGAGAAGGAAGGAGCATGGGTCTCCCCATCTCACTGCTCAAACTCTGCTTCCTGCCCCTAGCCCAATTTGTATTGCCCAGGGAACTCTAGGGGAAGGAGATTCCTGCCCATGCAATTCTGGGAAAGGAGTTCCCCGTGACATCACTACTCATATTTGGCCACGTGGAGTAGAAAAGACATTTATTATGTAACTGGTAAGTAGTACAGTATTCAGTAGACTAAACTAAACCAAGTGCAGAACACAACTTGTAGCTAATCCATAAAATAGAACATTTTCAACACAGCTGCACTAAGGAACATTAAAGGTAAAACATGCCTCTAACAGAAAGGAAGATCATTCATCCAACTTGTTTATAACATCTATTCAGGAGAGTGTTTTTGTAAAGTAGCTATATAAGTTTAAAGTGAACTCAGCTGTGCTATCTATTATACTCTTGCAGTTTCAGCAGATCTTTCTCTGTCATACCAGAGTGACCTGATTTCCATTGCAGCAACTGTTCAGTCTAATGTACTGTAGATAAATTACTGTGATTTTACAGCAAAAGCAAATCCCGACAGCATCCAGGCAGTATATGGGGCCTAATAGTAAACAGAGTAATTTAAATGCTGCTCTTTTTTCACAGGAATTATTGATTCCTACAGTTTTGCCTTTTTTCAAAGCTGCTTTAAGCAATTTTTCCATGCATTTTACTATATTTTTGATAGAGATAAAAATATTGATGGAAATCTCTTTTTAGTTGATAGATTTTGCCAATGTAAAAAAACGTTCTGCTATTTATTTTTGCCTTAAATATCGGTGATGATTAACACCACCCTAAAGTTAAATCCAGTTATTTTAATGAGAAAGGGAAGCGAGAGAAGGACTTTTTCTCAAGACAATGTAATTTTTTATTTTTTTTATTCACCATATGGGTATGGAGTTGGGTGTATAGGATTTTACTGTGTTTTTTTTTTTTTTTTTTTGTGGTTGAACTGGATGGACTTGTGTCTTTTTTCAACCTGACTAACTATGTAACTATGTAACTAACTATGTAACTCATATCTTATCAGTAACTTCACTGTTTTTCAACAACCTGTCTACTTGTTACCCTTTTTTTTTACATGCTATGCAATATCACAACTTTCATAACAAACCTTAATAACCTGCAAGTAAATCAAATGCGAATTTGGAGAAAATTGTCAACGGTACAGTGTAATAGAAGTCAATTATTTTTACATATTTATAAATAGATCACTGTGTATTGAAGCTTGGTCAAGTGCATCATTAGTGAAGGCAAATGTTATTTACCATATGTATGATGTCAGACTGAAAAAAGTATTCTTAATATATTTTACATTAAGTTATTAAAGAGTCAGTCCACCCAAGTGATATTCTGATATGAGTGGAGCATGATGCGCTAAGTTAACTGATAAGTTTGATCGATGCTTGGTGAGTTCCTATTTTCCTCTAATGTATAGAAGCATGATATTTATTGAATGATTTATTTTTATGTTTCTTAAGGGGCACATATGCTTTCTCTGTTCATTGAAGTGTATGTAAAGCCAAAACCAGTCTTTTGGTGTGGGTTTATTTTTGGTGTGGTGAGCTGTTTGGGCATCGGTTAGGGTGTTTAATTGCATCCCTGCTTCACTCTTACTTTCTGTCTAGGTTACAATGACCACTGTCACTAGAACTAAATGTGAGGAGAATTATAAAAATTTGGGGTTGTCACCAGAACAGGAGGAGAGGGGAATATTTTGTTCAATGACAACAGCTCTAAAAGGGAATAAACCCACTTTGGAGAGATTTATTCTCACTTCCTATTGAGTGTTTTAGACAGGAAGTGAATGCAAGTCTCCCCAATGGAGTCTCCCCAATTTGGATAGAGCAGGAAATTATTATTACCCCTGGTCCATGTGTGAGCGGGGTCATCTTTGCCCTGCACGTGGGGGTATCTTTCATTCCAAGCAGGCTGATCAATGCCCGGGACCAGGTGGAGACTGCGGTCATGTGAAACGTCTAACATTAAGGCAGTTCCACCACTCAGAGATGAGCCTGCACACTGTGTGCAGTAATGTGCAGAAAGTATCTGGAAAATTATTTACCATGACACTACACTCTGTAACTTGACGTATGCTGTGATAAGGTATGCTGCTGAGCCCACACCCTCTCCGCCAGTTCAGCCTACCTCTGTTACCTCACTGCCATAAACAGAATAGGGTCCCGCCAAGGAACCTAGCACAGATCTCAAATGTGCATTTGTTAACTCCTATCTTTCCGTAACTTGTAACGCAGGTTTGGTTCTGGTTGCTACTAGAAATGACCGCTAGCGAGGGAGCCAGAACATTGATTCCCTCACTACCGAAGGACCTGTCACCTTTATCGGGTACCATGCTTAGTTGCTTTGTGGCTTACACTAGTGCTTGGTTACACATAGGAACTACATTACTCTTTGTGCTTGTTTGCCGAGTAGACCTTTTGTAGCAGCTAAGCTTCATACCCCACATGTGCTTTACAGACCCTGATTCTTTTGATATGCTAGAAACAACATGAACCCCTTTGAATAACTTCAGACCAGGCTCAGAACAGTTGTTCCAACTATAATTTAAAGTCCTTTAGCGTTACAGTTCAATGTGAACATAGTCCATATTCTGACCCTACCTACAACTGAATGGCTGCACAGAAATACTTCTGTAAGGTAGTAGTCCATTCTTTTCCCATGTCTTGGTCGCTTGCTAGAACTCCACTGCCTCCTCCACATGATTCACAGCATTTCTTGCCCCAAAAACAATCTTCCTTCTCCAGCATATCAAGACTCTCCTAATTCACTCTGCTTTTCAAATTTCTACACTTTTTGGTAGTAATAAAGTCCAGCCTGCCCCCAACCCCAACCCCACCACACACACACACACACCTGCTTTACTAATGATCCATCATTATGTTGGGCAGTCCTACTTGTCAATGGCCTTCAAGACTACAGGTACATGGTACATGCACATATATATTTTTATTATTATTATTATTATACAGGATTTATATAACCCCAACAGTTTGTGCAGCACTTTACAATGCAAGGACAGACAGTACAGTTACAATACAATTCAATACAGGTGGAATCAGAGGGCCATGCTTGTTAGAGCTTATAAACTAAAAGGGTCAAGTGATAAAAAAGGTAATAACTGTGGGGGATGATTTGATGGAAAAAATAAAAGTACAGTAGTTAGGTGGAAGCAAGATAGGCTTCTCTGAAGAGAAAAGTTTTCAGGGATTGCCTAAAAGTATATATAGTCAGACAGATTGGGGTAGGGAATTCCAAAGGATGGTAGAGGCTTGGGAGAAGTCCTGGAGGCAAGCGTGGGAGGAGGTGACAAGCGAACTAGAGAGCAGGAGGTATTGCGAGGAATGAAGAGAACAATTTTGTTGATATTTTGAGACTAGGTTAGTGATGTAGTTGGGGTCCAAGTTGTGAATGGCTTTGTAAGTTATTGTTAGTGTTTTGGATTTAATGTGTTGGGTGAGTGGCAGCAATGGAGGGATTGGCAGAGAGGGGTAGCAGACACTGAGTGGTTTGTAAAGTGGATGAGTCTGGCAACAGATCATAGGATCTGTTTTCTTCTTGGAAGTGCTAATCAATAGTTCTTCTCTACTGCCCCATCTCAAAATATGTCTATATGTCCAATAATGCCCTGAAAACAATGTGGGTGGATAGAATGAGAATGTTTTTGAAACCCCTATTTTGTTTAAAAAGATGTGTCCTGACAGGGGAGAGACTATTTTCTGTCCTTTTCTGACAACTGTCACCAGTACAGAAAGTGATGGAAAACAAAACAAAGTAAGGAAATGCAGTTTTCCCCAAAATAGAAGGAAAATCTTCCAATTAGAGACACCAATTGGGATTTCCTCTCACTTTGAAGAGTGTTCCTCTGACTTCCTGTTGTGATGCTGGAACACTGCCTTATAGAATACTTAATAACATATACTATTATATTTTATAGATGTCCTGTAATACTAGAATGTGCTTACATAAACTATATAGACTGCAGAAGATTTCCTGGGTCTATTAAAATAGGAATAATAAAGACTGGAAATCTTGGAGAAGGTCATAAAAGCTTGCCTGCTCATTTTGAAAGCAGCAGTGTCAAAACTGTACAGATCTGCCTATATTCCATAGATATATGATTAGAATAAATTATGGTCAAAGGCCACAAACAACTCTGCTAGCCTTCCCCAGCATATACAATTGGCCTTTTTCATTTTAAAATGTACTTGTTTTGCTCCCCAGATTCTTCAAGCTTAGCTGATAGAATGATGTAAAAATCTGGAATTCATTTGTTGGCAACATTGCACTGCTCTTAGCAATCCCTGAATTGCCATAAAACATACCATAGATATTATGCCATATTATGCCAAGTGTTATAAATCAAGGAATTCTATTGTTTTCAGCATTATAGAGTTGGATAATACAATGCGAAATTACAATCTAAGGTTTTGTGAAATATAAATTATTTTTGGTATCATCCAACCTAAACACAGTAGGTTGTATAATCACATCACAACGTGTGTGGCAAGTATTACTGCATAACTAATTTCCACCCTCGTATCATGTATTACATTTAGGTATAAAATATACTTTAAAGAGACTCTGTTACCAATTTAAAACATGCAGGTAAGCACAGAAAAATGTTTTTTGAATTCTTGTATGCAATGTTTTCTTTTCCATAAATTATTTTTATTAACTTTCAATGTGCCTCTAAGCTTGCTTAAAAAATTGACTAGTCTGTTCACTAATGCCTCCTACACATGGTCGGACTTTTGACAATGCAAAACTCTGCCGTGAGTCCATCTGAAGTCCAACGGAAAGAAAGAGAACAGGTTCTCTATCTAAGGTGCACGGGACTTCCGAAAAAAAAGTCAGATGGAGGCTACACACGGCCGGACTTTCCGAGAAAAAACCCTGTCTGACTTTTTCCTCAGAAAGTCCGGCCGTGTGTATAAGGCATAACACAGCCTCCTCTCTTCTTGCTCGTCATAGCCTTTTCCTATTCTTGGAGTGCATATTTACTATCCATGCTGGTCCTCCCCTCACCTCCCTATATAACATTTAAGGTAACTGCAAGGAAATAGCAAATAGTAATACTATAGAGAGTCACTTGAGCGACAGTTCTGCATGTGTGCTAGGGCTGCTGATATCACATCAAAGATGGTGTCCATCAGCAGTCTCAGGGCTTTTGGATGTCTATACAAGGGAGGCTTTTACAGTTAAATAACATGCATAAAATATGTTAAATGCACATATAATCTGATTGGAAGATTGTTGTTAAAATGAATAGTCCAGTGGCAGGGTCCCAATAAAAAAAGGTTCAGTTCAGATCTTCCTTTACTTCCATAGTTAAGGAAGTGAGAGAAGATCTATCTAAAGGAAGGGGAATCCTCTCTTAGACAGCTGCTGTCACAGGATCAAGTGATCCCATTGTAAAATGTCTCCTCTTCCTAACCCAATAACAAATCCAGAGTTTTCCTTACTCTCAGTTCTGACGATAAAGGTTAAAAGGATAAACAGAGGTGAATCACCTCGGTGAAGAAGCAGAGAGCAATAACAACCTGACATGGTGTAAGGTAAACTGGATTCTTAGCATCACAAAGCCTGTGCGGGTTTCTGCTTGTGCTCATGTTCATTTTAATGAACAATGGGCCAATGTTACATATACTGTGCCAATTCATTGCACACATATTAGTGTGTGAGCATACCAATTAGCACTTGGCGCCCAGTGGCCTATTTAAACTGGTCTATCACTATAAGCAGTTGAAAAATGGTCTTCAGCTTGTTCCTGTGTCCCCAAGACCTAATCTGCTGTACCTGCTTACCCATGTGTGATCTGGCTTGCATTTGGTCTTCTGCTTTCGCTTTAGTGCCAAGCTTCTCGTGCATCCTGTTTTAGAGGACTGCAACTACCAGCTCTACCCACCTACAGAGTGGACATCACCAGCCAGCTACTATGACATTCATGCCACTCCTTGCCCTTACACTCTCTGGGGTAGATCCTCGTACAACGGTGCATTACTACGCCGATGTAACTTACTTTGTTTTGTTTTGAATCCTCAACGAATTTGCACCGTAAGTTATGGCGGCGTAGTGTATCTCCTGCGGCGTAAGGGCGCAGAATTCAAATGGATGTAATGGGGGCGTGTTTTATGTTAAAACGTTGTGACCCGATGTAAACAACGTTTTTTTTTTTAACTGTGCATGCGCCGTCCCTGGGGGTATCCCAGTGCGCATGCTCGAAATGTAACCGGAACAAGCCAATGCTTACGACGGTGACGTCATTCTACGCAAATTCCTATTCGCGAACGACTTTCGCAAACGACGTATAAAATTCAAAATTGTACGCGGGAACGACGGCCATACTTAACATTGAGTACGCCTCATAACAACAGCTTTAACTATACGCCGGAAAAAGCTGAACGCAAACGATGGAAAAAAATGCGCCGGGCCGACATACATTCGTGGATCGCCGTAACTAGCTAATTTGCATACTCAACGTGGATTTCGACGGGAATGCCACCTAGCGGCCGCCGAAAAATTGCAGCTTAGATCCGACGGCGTACTAAGACGTACGCCTGTCGGATCGATCCCAGATGCCGTCGTATCTTGTTTTGTGGATACAAAACAAAGATACAACGCGGGAAATTTAAAATTACGCCGGCGTATCAGTAGATACGCAGGCGTAATCCTTTTGTGGATCTGCCCCTCTGTCTCTGCCTTCAGGATTGTTGAGCAGGAGGTGCAAGAGAGGATTTCAGAGCATTCCAGTCTTCACCAAGTATGTGATACATGAGTTTTAACCCTTCTTTAAAATGGAACTCAAGAAATTATATATATTTTTTGTGTCAGGATATTCCTGTATAGCCCCAATGGATATAAGCAAATGATATAACAGTAATACATATTGTCAGGGGTTAGCTCAAGGGGATCACCTTCCCTGGGAAAAAGGCAGTCCAAGCGGACAGTTTTATTTTAAAAGGTTGCATGACAGTAAAACCAAAACAGAAAATAAATCCTTGCCATCCAGGCACTTACCAAATACAGGGAGTGCAGAATTTTTAGGCAAGTTGTATTTTTGAGGATTAATTTTATTATTGAACAACAAACATGTTCTCAATGAACCCAAAAAACTCATTAATATCAAAGCTGAATATTTTTGGAAGTAGTTTTTAGTTTGTTTTTAGTTTTAGCTATTTTAGGGTGATATCTGTGTGTGCAGGTGACTATTACTGTGCATAATTATTAGGCAACTTAACAAAAAAAAAATATATACCCATTTCAATTATTTATTTTTACCAGTGAAACCAATATAACATCTCAACATTCACAAATATACATTTCTGACATTCAAAAACAAAACAAAAACAAATCAGTGACCAATATAGCCACCTTTCTTTGCAAGGACACTCAAAAGCCTGCCATCCATGGATTCTGTCAGTGTTTTGATCTGTTCACCATCAACATTGCGTGCAGCAGCAACCACAGCCTCCCAGACACTGTTCAGAGAGGTGTACTGTTTTCCCTCCTTGTAAATCTCACATTTGATGATGGACCACAGGTTCTCAATGGGGTTCAGATCAGGTGAACAAGGAGGCCATGTCATTAGTTTTCCGTCTTTTATACCCTTTCTTGCCAGCCACGCTGTGGAGTACTTGGACGCGTGTGATGGAGCATTGTCCTGCATGAAAATCATGTTTTTCTTGAAGGATGCAGACTTCTTCCTGTACCACTGCTTGAAGGTGTCTTCCAGAAACTGGCAGTAGGACTGGGAGTTGAGCTTGACTCCATCCTCAACCCGAAAAGGCCCCACAAGCTCATCTTTGATGATACCAGCCCAAACCAGTACTCCACCTCCACCTTGCTGGCATCTGAGTCAGACTGGAGCTCTCTGCCCTTTACCAATCCAGCCACGGGCCCATCCATCTGGCCCATCAAGACTCACTCTCATTTCATCAGTCCATAAAACCTTAGAAAAATCAGTCTTGAGATATTTCTTGGCCCAGTCTTGACGTTTCAGCTTGTGTGTCTTGTTCAGTGGTGGTCGTCTTTTAGCCTTTCTTACCTTGGCCATGTCTCTGAGTATTGCACACCTTGTGCTTTTGGGCACTCCAGTGATGTTGCAGCTCTGAAATATGGCCAAACTGGTGGCAAGTGGCATCTTGGCAGCTGCACGCTTGACTTTTCTCAGTTCATGGGCAGTTATTTTGCGCCTTGGTTTTTCCACACGCTTCTTGCGACCCTGTTGACTATTTTGAATGAAACGCTTGATTGTTCGATGATCACGCTTCAGAAGCTTTGCAATTTTAAGAGTGCTGCATCCCTCTGCAAGATATCTCACTATTTTTGACTTTTCTGAGCCTGAAAAGTCCTTCTTTTGACCCATTTTGCCAAAGGAAAGGAAGTTGACTAATAATTATGCACACCTAATATAGGGTGTTGATGTCATTAGACCACACACCTTCTCATTACAGAGATGCACATCACCTAATATGCTTAATTGGTAGTAGGCTTTCGAGCCTATACAGCTTGGAGTAAGGCAACATGCATAAAGAGGATGATGTGGTCAAAATACTCATTTGCCTAATAATTCTGCACTCCCTGTATATGCAGGTTCCTAACTCACAGGTGATGGGCTTCTCCCAATCATCCACAAAACAAAGATATTGAAAACCTTTTCTTTCACAAAAAAATAATTCATTTATAACAAGCAAGACTTTCTTTTGGCCATATCATCTTCAAAAAATATATTTTTTTATGCAATTTTAAAGCTAAAAATAACACAACTTTTTCTACTTTGATTAATGATAGTTTTAATACAAAAATATATTGTTATCATAGATAAAAATATTAAAGTAGAATTTACTCAGTTTAAAATGACACTAAAAGTATGATTCTAGTACATAGAATGGCAGTGTTAGTTACAAAGAAATGAGAGCCTTTTTTTTTATTTTGCACTTTTTAAATATAACACAAAACATTAACAAACCAAACAACATGTAAAATGTTAGAAAATGCAAAAAAAAAAAAAAAAGCTAAGGATAGCTATAGTTAAGGATGAGGGGAAACATGCATTATTCAGGCCTTACTGTGTTAACTAAAGCCCCTTATGCACGATCGGAATTTCCTTGGAAATTCCAACCATGTGTATGCTCCATCGGAGTAATTCCATCGGAAATTCCGATGAATTCTATCGGAGTTTACATAGAGAGCATGTTTTATTTTACTCTGTGTACAGAGCATAGGGGTTATTGAGGGGTTGAATAGCTACACATTTTTATTGAAAACCTGCCATGTTGCTTTATTGGCATCACATACAGATCAAAGTTCATCGATTTGATCTGAAGATAAATGAAAAAGAGTAGATACAAAAGCAACAATGTTATTTTATATTTCTGTATCTCACACATGAACAGTGTTTATAAACACTGTATATAATGTTCAATTGAACATTGATGTTAGGGAGTACCGCAATCATATAAAAGAAAAAGGACTGGTGCATATTACAAGTGCATGATAGAAAAATCCCTGTAGGCCCCATCATTGATACATAGTCTACATATATATATTTAATATAACAGAAGATTATCAGCATCAACCAATGATTAGACTGCAGTTGATACTCAAAGCATTTCATGAATCAATGTCCAGGAGAGCATGAAGGTTAAAAATGTACAATATATAAAGCAAAATACAATGTTATGTATTTCCACATACTGTGTATGCAGGCAGGCCCGGATTTACTCCCTTTGCTGCCCCAAGGCCGGGTCCTTCAATACCGCCCTTGTCTACACAGTACAGGGGGGACATTATCCGCCAGGGGACTTTTTCGGCAGGATACTGAGATGCATTGAGAAGCGGAGGGGGGTGGGAGAATGGGATTGGTACTGCGGAAAATGACACTGAGAACCTGGGGGGTGTTGCTGCCAAAAATGACATTGAGCATTGGGGGGTGCTGCTGCCAAAAATGACAAAATTACATTGAGAACCGGGAGGGGGGTTGCTGCTGCTGAGAACCATCTCACCACCTCTTCCCTCTGTTTTCTCTCCTCTCACCATCCGCATGACAGGGGGAACTCCTGAAATGAAAGTGAAAGTGTCCTCTCCTCTCAGCCACAGTGCCGCCCCTGCACCCACTGCCGCCCCGAGGCCTGGCCTTGTTGGCCTTGTCTGGAATCCGGCCCTGTATGCAGGGGCGGACTGACAACTCATGGGACCCCCGGGCAATAGGAGATTATGAGGCCCCCAGGCAACAGGAGATTATGGGGCCCCCGGGCAATAGATTATGGGGCCACACAATATATACACACACATACAGTATACACACACAGACAAACAATATACTCACACAGTATACACACACAGTATACATGCACACAGAATACACATACACACACTCAAAAGGTACTGGAGAGGTGGGGCAGCTATAATCTTGAGATTTTTTTTAAAACACAGATTTTTACATACTGTCCCTGGTTTTACTGAGGCTGGCAACCCTGATGGGGCCCCCTAGTGGCACGGGGCCCTCGTGCAGTCCGCCCTGTGTGTATGTTGTTTTACACTTACATATACTTTAATGTGAGGCTTGCCATCCCGGTAGTTGTACCAACCTTTCAAGAGGAAGGGTGGACAACCAAGACAAAACACCCACTCCTAGTGCAATCTGCAGATGTCATACAAAAATAATATGTATAAATAATATACATATAGTAATATAATATACATTATACATTTTATAATATCAGTTAGCAGTAGCTCAATCAAGTAACCGTGAAGATGCTCAATATGACAAAAGAACCTATCCAAAATAAACAAGTAGGTGAAGTCTCAGTACTTCGTTAAATAAGGCCTTATACAAAGAATTTCCTCAATTTTGGGAGTTTGTGTTATGATTTCAGGTAAGTATACTCAAATAGCCTTGCAGTCTATAATTTTGGTATAATACATTAGGTAATCTCTATGAAAATATGAAAATAACTGAGTTTGACAAAAAAGTATAATTTAATTCCCCAGAAAATAAACACAAACAATTTGTGGACTATCTTCGCCCATTGGTAATTCCTAAATATGATGAATACAATCAATTCTTAGCATAACCCCTATAATGGTTATATGATACACATAATTTGGACTTTAGAGGTCAATATGTCAAATAATAAGTAATATCACCATCACTTCCAAATTGCAAGTTAGAGATGTTCGTATGAATAGCCACACTCAAAGCCCATAACTCCAACAGTTTCCTCAAGGATAGGTAAGGCACCAACAAAACCACATAAAAAAAACTAACACCTGGAAAAACCCAAATCCACTGTCATGGAGACAGGGGAATCCAACGCGTTTCAACTAATGAAGTAGTCTTCTTCAGGGATAATGGGCTGAAGTTATCCAGAAGTGTACAATAGATCTACAATATCAATATGCACATCATTACATGTATAGTCAAAAATGCAATAAAGTTCTTAACCACTTCCTTACTGGGCACTTAAACCCCTTCCTGACCAGAGGACTTTTTGCGATTCAGCACTGCGTCGCTTTAACTGACAATTGCGCGGTCGTGCAACGTGGCTCCCAAACAAAATTAACGTCCTTTTTTCCCCACAAATAGAGCTTTCTTTTGGTGGTATTTGATCACCTCTGCGGTTTTTATTTTTTGCGCAATAAACAAAAATAGAGCGACAATTTTGAAAAAAAAAAATATTTTTACTTGTTGCTATAATAAATAGCTCAGTTTTTTTTTTACGTTTTTTTTTTATCCTCAGTCTAGGCCGATACGTATTCTACATATTTTTAGTAAAAAAAAAAAAAAATCGCAATAAGCGACTGGTTTGCGCAAAAGTTATAGCGCCTACAAAATAAAGGACAGAATTTTTTTTTTTTTTTTTTACTAGAAATGGCGGCGATCTGCGATTTTTATTGGGACTGCGACGTTATGGCGGACACATCGGACACTTTTGACACATTTTTGGCGCCATTCCCATTTATACTGCAATCAGTGCTTTAAATATGCACTAATTACTGTATAAATGTGACTGGCAGGGAAGGGGTTAACACTAGGGGGTGAGGAAGGGGTTAAATGTGTACCCTAATTAGTGTTCTAACTGTGGGGGAGGGGGGGTGACTGGGGGGGGTGACCGATCTGTGTCTCTATGTACAAGAGACACAGATCCGTCTCCTCTCTCCCCTGACAGCACCGCTGTCTGCAAGAGCCGGGAATGAGAGATGATCTCATATGTAAACAAAAGGGGGCCAGAGAGGCGTTGAGGGACCAATCACATAAAGTCTGAATGAAAAAAAATATATTAAGTCAATGACTGGATTGCAGTGCACCGAGTGTAAGCTGTTGAACAGCGATAAACACTCAGTGAGAATACTAAATAGGAATGTTGAACATACCCATAGCTCAAAAGTTTGGGATTGATCACCAAGTCCAAAGATTGATTTTACAGAGGGTATTTATCCAAAAGGATCGATCCAAATATAGATTGGCAAAAGATTCATTCGCAACTAGTCATACCACTGAAATGGCCATAGTATGGTACAAGTGGAAGGCTGACTTCAGGTCACCCTGAATTTGTAGGAGGAGTCGGGAGGTATTTAAACCCGCCCTCTATCCTCCTTTCTGGGTGACAGTTCTCTTGTGTGACACCTCCCATGTTACAGATCACTTCCTGTGACATCACTTCCAGGGGGATGTGTGGCTGCTGTGGAGCTTACCTGTTCGTTAATCATGCGGACATAGGTATCGGGGGGGTCTGTGGGCGGGTGAGGGACCGCCCACTTCTGATGCTGTGTAACATGTCTCGTGTCTGCTGTAAGTCGCCAGTTAGAGACTTTCATTTGCTCACGCTTCCCCTGTGGTGGCCGGCATGGGTGGTCAGGCAGAGAGAGGACACGGGGTAGAGGTAGGTAAGATGGGAGGTGAGTTGTGGGGGATGGTTGTTTGCTGGAGCATGCAAGATTCACAGGGGGCATGTCTACAGGTGGGTGTTGCATAGCAGGGCATATCGGGACATTGGGCAGCTTTGTCATTTGTGGTATGAGGATCTGTGTCTGGAGGGGGAGGGGGTTGTTTGGGGGTGTTCCTGCATTATGGGGAGGTGGTGGTAGTGTGTGTCACTCTCAGGGCTGGTAGGGGGACCAGGGGCCTGCCCCCCCCAGTACAGCAAGTATAGATGAGAGAGTACGTCCTTCCTTCCATATATTAGGTTCTGGCAGTTATCGGACTTATCGAACTCGCCCTTGTCAATCAGCTTTCTCATTCTATCTCCCCCTGTCTCAGGATTCTGGTTGGAGTGTGTATGTGATCAGTATTCAGTTTTGCAAGCTCAGTGAGTGTATGTATTCAGCCAGAGACTGTATGCTATTTCAATTCATGCGATTACGTTTCTCATGTTTTTATGCTATTCATGTTTCTCATGTGATTACGTTTCTCATGCGATTACATTTCTCATGGTTTTATAGTATTCATGTTCTCATGCGATTATGTTTCTCATGCGATTACGTTTCTCATGGTATTTATGTTTTGTGTTCATGTTTCTCATGCGATTATGTTTCTCATGGTTTTATAGTATTCATGTTTCTCATGCGATTATGTTTCTCATGCGATTACGTTTCTCATGCGATTACGTTTCTCATGGTTTTATAGAATTAATGTTCTCATGCGATTACGTTTCTCATGCGAGTCATGTTCTCATGCGATTACTTTTCTCATGCGATTACGTTTCCTATGGTATTCATGTTTTGTATTCATGTTCTCATGCGATTACGTTTCTCATGCGATTACGTTTCTCATGGTATTCATGTTTTGTATTCATGTTCTCATGCGATTACGTTTCTCATGCGATTACGTTTCTCATGCGATTACGTTTCTCATGGTTTTATAGTATTCATGTTCTCATGAGATTACCTTTCTCATGCGATTAAGTTTCTCATGGTATTCATGTTCTCATGCGAGTCATGTTCTCATGCGATTACGTTTCTCATGCGATTACGTTTCTCATGGTATTCATGTTTTGTATTCATGTTCTCATGCGATTACGTTTCTCATGCAATTACGTTTCTCATGGTATTCATGTTTTGTATTCATGCTCTCATACGATTATGTTTCTCGTACGATTACGTTTCTCATGCGATTACGTTTCTCATGGTTTTATAGTATTCATGTTCTCATGCGATTACGTTTCTCATAGTATTCATGTTTTGTATTCATGTTTCTCATGCGATTACGTTTCTCATGGTTTTATAGTATTTATGTTTCTCATGCGATTACGTTTCTCATGCGATTACGTTTCTCATGGTATTCATGTTTTGTATTCATGTTCTCATACGATTACGTTTCTCATACGATTACGTTTCTCATGGTATTTTTATGTTATCAAGTGTTTACGTTTCTCATGCTACTCATGTTCTCGGTTGTTCACATTTCTCATGCAATTTATGTTCTCATGTTTTTTTCGTTTCTCATGCATTTATGTTCTCCTGCAATTTTTACGTTTCTCATGCAATTTTTACGTTTCTCATGCAATTTGTGTTCTCATGTTTTTTCATTTTCTCATGCAATTTTACGTTTCTCATGCAGGTTTCAGTGGTGATGTTTTCCTAGTTGGTAGTATTGGTATGTCCATGTTAGATTCATGGCGTTTCACCGCTGGGGGGGTCACCCATCACGTTTATGGGTACCAACGGATTGAGATGAGCGTTTATAATCAGCTTGTACAGTGGCAAGTCTCCTCATCCGTTTCTCATACGTTTCATGCATCTTGACATTTCACTACTCATATAATGGCCTGACACGTCTTCAAGTTCATCAGGCCTGAGTTTACCTTTTTAATTTGCCTGCTACGCCTCAGGTTGCTCGGCCTTTGCAAATTCATGGGATTGTCACATTCTCAGTCCGGCTCATACTTTGTATTACCGGTACGTTTGGTTATTTTTTGTTTATGGGTACCGTCGGATTGAGCTGTTCGTTTCTAATTGGCTTGTGCGGTGGCAAGTTCCCTCATCTGCTTCTCACGGCTTTCATTACATTTCCATACGTCTTACTACTCACATCACTTGCCTGACATGTCTTCAGGTTCATAGGCTTGAGTTTTACGTTTTTAATTAGCCGGATGTGCCTCAGGTTGCTCAGCCTCGCTAGTTTCTTCAGACTGACACGTTTTCAGTCTTGTGCTACGTATTCTTTCCTGCAGAACGTTACTGCGTTTGTTAATCACGTACACCTGCGTAAGTAGCAGTAAGGGAAGGTAGAGATTTTCCTTTCCCTAAGGTAAGTTGGGGTTTGATGTTTATTTTTTGTTTATAATGATGTTGTTCTTGTTTGCAGAGGTCATGTCACGGGCAGCAGATATCGAAGATGTGGCCGCCATCCGTCCTTCTCCGGTTAGGGGTTCTGTACATGGTAGCTCGCCCTCCTTGAAACCTCCCAATATGGCCGTCTCTTTTGTTACAGATAAAGCTTGATCTACAAGTCATTTTCAATTCAGCCTAGGAAGCTCATGACTCGGCCTGGGATATCTTCCAGGCTTTTCCATCTCGGTATCCTGGGTTCTTTTGTCACAAACATTCAGTTTCTACTTGCGTTGTCTTTTTTTGCCACTTTCAGCTCAAGCGGGCATACAAGCTGGGTCCGGTCACAGTCTTAGACCGGCTCATGGTGACTTTTGCGGAAGTACCCAGGGATATGCCACTTTTCCTTTCCCTAGTACCCCCTTCTTTGCTAGCACAGGACATGACACGTAGCCATTTCCTGCTGCCTAAACTAGGGTGGCACTTTAATGTTCACTCCGGCCATGTTATCAGTACAGGTGCAGTTTCTGCTGCTTGTCGTCAAGGGGTCTGTATTCACGTTGTCGAGGAGTTATATTTGTGGGAGTCGGCTTTCATTTCCGGACATATGCCGGATCCACATGTTTGTCACAGGCGTTCTTGCGTTGGTGGCTCAAGGTTGCATACGGTTACTTTCATTTTAATCTCTTTGCTAGCTCATCCTACTGTCTTATTTTTGCCCCCTTTTAGGCATACTGACCACGTGACCCCGTCACACCTCAGGTCACTTTCCCTGTTATGCTCTCAGACCTTTCCCTAGCACGATTACCTGAGACTCGGAGTACAAGTGGAAGGCTGACTGCAGGTCAGCCTGAATTTGTAGGAGGAGACGGGAGGTATTTAAACCCGCCCTCTATCCTCCTTTCTGGGCGACAGTTCTCTTGTGTTCCACCCACCCTTCCCCTTTTTAATTGCTATTTCTTCTCTTTTACTTCTACTTGGGTATGCCCCCTTTTAGGCATACTGACCACGTGACCCCGGCACACCTCAGGTCATTTTCCCTGTTATGCTCTAAGACCTTTCCCTAGCACGATTACCTGAGACTCTGAGTACAAATGAAAAAGTGCCTACTGGGCCAGTATTGCGCTTTTTTGCTGACTTTGCTGCCTGGCTACCCTATTTTCTCTCCCTGAAATACCCACTATCATTCTTGGTGACTTCAACATCCCTGTTAATGTTAACATCCCAGCTACAGCAAAACTTCTCAACTTAACCTCATATTTTGACCTAACCCAATGGACACACACTTCCAATAATTCCAATGGTAATACCCTTTACCTTGTACTCTCCCATCTCTGCAATCCTGAAAACCTCACCAACACCCCCTTTCCTCTCTCTCAGATCACAACCTCACCAGTATTACAGTATCCTTGCCACCAACCACCTATTCCTCCAATCTCTCCCCTGTCCTGTACTGACCCGGCCACCTCAGTCTACAACAGTTCACCTTCATCCTCACAAGATGCGCTTGCTCCTCTAACTACATGCAGAATCAGGCCCTGACCATTACAACCCTGGCAAACTGACAACACTAGAAATCTAAAGAGACATGACCTTGCTCATGAACAACAGTGGCTTAAAACCAAATCCCTGCAGGACTTAACCCGATATAAATCTGTCCCCTAAAATACAATTCCTGCCTCCATGCTGCCAAACAAACCTATTTTGTCTCTCTTATTAATACATTGTCATCCAGTCCCTGTCAAGACAAGCAAACATTTTTAATACATTTTGCCTTGATATACAAGCGATGTCTTGATATAAGAGTAGCGTCATGTCACAACTGAGTATAAAAAAGAAGAGAGGAGCATTTAAGTGTAGCAATATGGTTACATTTAATGAAGGTACAAAATTTAGCAACTTATTGCTAAACTCAGAGGTGCCTCTCTTCTCTTTTATACCCTGTAAAAAAATGCTTTGACATGCTTTGACATGCTTTGGAAGCATGCTTCTGGAACAAATGATGCTTGCAAACCAAGGTTTTACTGTACATGAGGACACCTCCATTGTGCATACATCTTCCCCACTCAACATGCCTTGCCTAACAGCACAATCAACACTCTTCGCTTTTGAACTGGCTACTACTGAAGAGGTTACAAATCTTTTCCCAGGTCCCCATCTAGGGGACTGATTGTCCCCTAGATCCTGTTCCCTCAGAACTACTATGGTCACACTCTTATTTTATCCTATGCTCCCTCCCTCACTCACATCTTCAGTCTCTCCCTCCCTAGCACCTTCCCTCCACCTCTAAAACACACCCATACTGAAAAAGCCATCACTGGACCCCACCAAACTAACTAATTCGGACCCATCTCATTGCTCCCATTGTGAAGGGTTAATAATTCCTGAACAGCAAGACTGGCTCAGAATTCTGGTAAAAAAGATTTATTATTGCATATATATATATATATATATATATATATATATATATATATATATATATGGGGGGCACTTCATACATCAAGGGCCAGATTCTCGTAGATTGGAGTAAAACTGTGCGGGCGTAACATATCTTGTTTACGCTACGTGGCCGCAAGTTTTACGGGCAAGTGCTTGATTCACAAAGCACTTGCCTGTAAAGTTGCAGCGGCGTAGCGTAAATCCTGTGGCGCAAGCCCGCCTAATTCAAATGATCCAGGTAGGGGGCGTGGATCATTTAAATTAGGCGCATTCCCGCGCCGATCGTACTGCGCATGCGCCGTTCCTAAAATTTCCCGACGTGCATAGCACTAAATGACGTCGCAAGGACGTCATTGGTTTCGACGTTAACGTAAATGGCGTCTAGCGCCATTCACGGGCGACTTACGCAAACAACGTACATTTTTCAATTTCGACGCGGGAACGACGGCCATACTTAACATTGGTTGCCCCTCATATAGCAGGGGCAACTTTACGCGTCGCAAATGCTACGGAAACGTCGTAAATTCACTGCTTCGACCGCGTGTACATTCGGGAATCTCGCGTAAATAGCTAATTTGCATAGACGACGGGGAAAACGACGTCGGCGACACCTAGCGGCGGGAAAAAAAATTGAATCTAAGATCTGACAGCGTAAGAGCCTTAGGCCTGTCAGATCTAATGGATATCTATGCGTAACTGATTCTAAGAATTAGTCGCATAGATACGCCGGGCCAGATTAGGACTTACGACGGCGCAAATGGCGTTGCGCCGTCGTAAGCCTTTTGAGAATCTGGCCCCAAGTGTGTATTTCTCAAGTGCTCCAACGACATCTGATTTTTCTTTCCTTTTTATGTCGTTTTAGGGTTACCACACCCAAATCTTCTTATCTGTTATCTGTGTCTTCCATTCTGCTATGACGTACAAACGTGACTTGACAATTACCATACTTAACATACAATGTGCTTACATGTATACTTATTTAATACAATACAGAAATATATACAGTAGGTGAACCCGATTTTGTGTCAATCTCGCTCTCTTTCTCGGCGAGATTGAGCACCTACGAGCCCCATCGCGGGAGCCAGCGCCGAGCTGGCTTGCCGCGATGGAGACAGAGCCGTCATAGAAGCGACGGGAGATCCGACTTGGATTCCTGCCAATTCTACACGTGTGCGGCGTTTGTTATGAATCCTGAGGGGGAAGTCCCCGCCGGATTTTAAATAAAAATCCGGCATGGGTCCCCCCCCTCAGGAGCATACCGGGCCCTTAGGTCTGTTATGGGTTGTAAGGAGAGCCCCCCTACGATCCATACCAGACCCGTATCCAAAGCACGCTACCCGGCCAGCCAGGAAGGGAGTGGGGACGAGCGAGCGCCCCCCCCCCCTCCTGAGCCGTACCAGGCTGCATGCCCTCAACATGGGGGGGTTGGGTGCTCTGGGGCAGGGGGGCGCACTGCGGCCCCCCCCCCACCTCAGAGCACCCTGTCCCCATGTTGATGAGGACAGGGCCCCTTCCCGACAACCCTGGCCGTTGGTTGTCGGGGTATGCGGGCGGGAGGCTTATCGGAATCTGGGAGCCCCCTTTAATAAGGGGGCCCCCAGATACCGGCCCCCCACCCTAAGTGAATGAGTATGGGGTACATCGTACCCCTACCCATTCACCTGCAAGAAAAGTGGTAAAAACACAAATAAACCACACAGTGTATTAAAATATTTTATTAGTCTGCTCCGGAGGCCGCCCCCTGTCTTCTTTATTAGCTCTTTTACCAGGGGGGGCTTCTTCTTTGACGTCTTCGGGTGGGTGGGGGCCGCCGTCTGGTTCTCTTCCACCGCCGGGGGGGGGTGGCTTTTAAAAAAGCCCCACCCCCCGGCGGGTTTCCTCCGGCGTCTTCGGCGGGGCTCTTCTTCTTCCGCTATCCCGACGGGTCTTCTCCGCTATCCGGGGGTCTCGCCGCTCTCCGCTGTTGACTCGTCGCACCCCGGTTCTTCGTCTCGCAGTCCGGTCCCTTCTTCCGTGCTGTACGTCTTCTTCCGCGCTGTGACGTCATGTTCTTCACTTCTCTTCTTCTCCCGATGTTGACTCGCCGGTCCTCCTCGCTGAAATGACGGATGCGCGCCTTGCATCGGACCTATATAGGCCTCACAGTCCCATCATGCTCTGTACCTACCCATGTGATACCTACCACATGGGTATCACATGGGTAGGTACAGAGCATGATGGGACTGTGAGGCCTATATAGGTCCGATGCAAGGCGCGCATCCGTCATTTCAGCGAGGAGGACCGGCGAGTCAACATCGGGAGAAGAAGAGAAGTGAAGAACATGACGTCACAGCGCGGAAGAAGACGTACAGCACGGAAGAAGGGACCGGACTGCGAGACGAAGAACCGGGGTGCGACGAGTCAACAGCGGAGAGCGGCGAGACCCCCCGGATAGCGGAGAAGACCCGTCGGGATAGCGGAAGAAGAAGAGCCCCGCCGAAGACGCCGGAGGAAACCCGCCGGGGGGGTGGGGGCTTTTTTAAAAGCCACCCCCCCCGGCGGTGGAAGAGAACCAGACGGCGGCCCCCACCCACCCGAAGACGTCAAAGAAGAAGCCCCCCCTGGTAAAAGAGCTAATAAAGAAGACAGGGGGCGGCCTCCGGAGCAGACTAATAAAATATTTTAATACACTGTGTGGTTTATTTGTGTTTTTACCACTTTTCTTGCAGGTGAATGGGTAGGGGTACGATGTACCCCATACTCATTCACTTAGGATGGGGGGCCGGTATCTGGGGGCCCCCTTATTAAAGGGGGCTCCCAGATTCCGATAAGCCTCCCGCCCGCATACCCCGACAACCAACGGCCAGGGTTGTCGGGAAGGGGCCCTGTCCTCATCAACATGGGGACAGGGTGCTCTGAGGTGGGGGGGCCGCAGTGCGCCCCCCTGCCCCAGAGCACCCAACCCCCCCATGTTGAGGGCATGCAGCCTGGTACGGCTCAGGAGGGGGGGGGGGGCGCTCGCTCGTCCCCACTCCCTTCCTGGCTGGCCGGGTAGCGTGCCTTGGATACGGGTCTGGTATGGATTGTAGGGGGACCCCTACGCCGTTTTTTTCGGCGTAGAGGGGGCTCTCCTTACAACCCATAACAGACCTAAGGGCCCGGTATGCTCCTGAGGGGGGGACCCATGCCGGATTTTTATTTAAAATCCGGCGGGGACTTCCCCCTCAGGATTCATAACAAACGCCGCACACGTGTAGAATTGGCGGGAATCCAAGTCGGATCTCCCGTCGCTTCTATGACGCGCTTGCTGGGATGTGCTGTCACTATTCCAGTGAGTGTGAGATGTCGGCGAGATCTCGGCACCCTGTCGCCGAGTATCAGCGCGACGCTGTCGTGCTGAAAGCACAATATCACAAACACCTACTGTAGTGATACGGCATGATTCATGAATTCCCAATACACCATTCACCTCTAAATTTATAGAATGCTTAGTCTTAACCCCTTACAGTCTGACTTTTGCTTGCAGCACTCCACAGAAACTGCCTTGCTAAAACTCACTAACAATTTACTAACTGCTAAAACCAATGGCCACTCCTCCATACCCTTCCTACAAGACCTCTCTGTGGACCACCCGCTCCTTCTCAATACTCCGTTCCCCTGGCCTCCAAGATTCTGCTCTATCCTTGTTCTCCTCCTACCTATCACAGTGCTCTTTCAGTGTTACCTATAACTTTTTCTCCTCCTCTCCATTGCTCCTTTCTGTGGGGGTCCCCCAAGGCTCTGTTCTTGGACTCCTTCTCTTCTCTACCTACACCTCCTCCCTTGGTCACTTGATACCCGCCCATGGCTTCAAATACCATCTATACGTCAATGACACACAAATCTATCTGTCTACTCCTCACCTCACTCCTTCAGTCTCCTCTAGCATTACTAACTTAATAACTGACATATCAGCACGGATGACACACCACTTCCTTAATCAAAATCTCTGATGATCTGATGATATTCCCCCCAACCCCTGCCACGCTCCATGACTTTTCTATCAAAATCAGTAATGCAACTATCAATCCTTCCCCTCATGCCAGGGTAATAGATGTAATCCTAGACTATGACCTGTCCTTTCATCCCCAAATCAAATCATTGCCAAAAGCTTGCAGACATCGCTAAAATACGCCCCTTTTTAACTAATAAAACCACCAAGCTACTCATTTACTGCCTTGTTATCTCTCGCCTTGACTATTTCAACTCCCTTCTCATGGGCCTACCTCTCCATAGGTTATTCCCTCTTCAGTCTATCATGAATACTGATGCCAGACTCATCTACCTTACCAATCATTCAGTGTCTGCCACCCCTCTCCGCCAATCCCTACACTGGCTCCCGATCGCCCAGCAAATTATATTCAAAATACTAACCACAACATACAAAGCCATTCACAACTCTACCCTAAGCTACATCACCAATCTTGTCTCCAAATACCACCCAAACCGCCCTCTCCCATCCTTTTAAGACTCCCTGTTCTCAAGCTTCCTTGTCTCCTTCACCCATGCTCGTTTCTAGGATTTCTCCAGAGCCTCTTCCAACCTCTGGAACTTTCTACCTCAATCTGTCCGTCTATCTCCTACTCTTACTGCCTTCTGGTGATCCCTGAAAACTCATCTCTTCAAGGAAGCCTATCACGCCTCCAACTAAACTTTTACCACTTCAATCAGCTCATTCCTCACAATTACAACCTTTTGTATCACTGCCCCACCCTATTGGATTGTAAGCTCTTCTGAGCAGGGTCCTCTTCACCCTCTTGTATTTTATTGGATTGTAACTGTATTTCCTTCCTTTTAATATTGTAAAGCGCTGCGTAAACTGTTATATAAATCCTGTATAATAATAATTTGAGAATTACTGGCAAGTGCAGGGTTGGGAAGGGCAACAGCAAGAACAGTGGGGTGCACTACACATGCTCTTGCTATTTCAAAGAAACACAAAAGCAAACATTTTTCATATTGCAGATTACCAGTTCTTAGATGTGATAGCTGCATTCTTTTTCTTATTTTAGGCTTTCTTTCTTTTATTTTCAGCTAGTGATCCGGTTAGCAAGTCTTTTGTTTTTCATAAGAACAAGCTCTCCCTTAAATGTATCAGAGTGACGAGACAAACCATTTACCATTGACACGGGTGCTTACAATGGTTAGCTATTATTAATTAATGCAAAACCTTTATCCCAAAAGAAAAAAAAACTGCTTGTGTAATTGCAGTGTGAGTTCGAAGTTTTGTTTCAATTTGTAAGTGAGTAACTTTTCCCCCGTACACACAAGAGGTTTTCCCTCAGGAAAACTCAGATGAGAGTTTTGGTCGGGAATCCCGACCGTGTGTATGCTCCATCGCAGTTTTTCCCATAGGAAAACTGTCAAAATCTGCCAGGGAAAAGTCCGCCGGGAATCCCGGCGGGAAAAAAGAAAGCAGGTTCTCTATTTTTTCCAGCGGTTTTTGGTCAGTTTTCCCGCCGGAAGAACTGCGAGGAGCATACACACGGTCAGGATTCCTGGCCAAAAGCTCTCCTCGCAGTTTTCCTGTCAGGAAACATGGTCGTTTGTACGAGGCATGAGACTCCTCTCTCCCCAGACTGACAATGCTGCTGTCTGCTGTGCCCTTGTGCTCCTTCATCCAGAGTGGAGGCACTCTAATATAGGAGGTGTGTTACTGACCAGATCATCAGCTAAAAACAGAGGGGGAAAAGCCTAAAAAAAAAAAAGCAAATGTAGACACCACATCTAATGATTAGTAAGGTGCAATATATTACATTTTTGATTATGGGTTTAATACCACTTTTAGGCTGGGTTCACGCTGCAGCATGAAGCGGCTCAAAGCAGGGGTCCGATGCATCCCTGTTCACCATTTCAGGTCCAATTTTGGTCAGAATTTTTGGCATAATTTTGACCTGAAACGAACTAGATGACACACAGGACTATGCAATTCGCTCCATAGAGAGTTGGTCACAATCTCCTGACATGCGAATTGGATGCAGTGAAACCAATTCGCACTAGTTTGAACCCAGCCTTAGTATTTTTGGGCGGCATAAAACGCACACCCAATCTCCACAGCTGGCTAACCTATCCAGAACTAAAAAATGGCTGTAAATACACTTTAAAACCCTTTTTAGCTGTTAACTCTTATGTATTATGTAGTTCAATCAAACACCCAGTCCTCCCATTTTACAAGGGTCTAACTATTATCTTGCATTCACTCTGAGTTAACATAATGTACTAACATTTTATCATGACTAGAGGTCTTCTTAATGTAGATTTTTACTTTTAAAATAAATAATAATGCAGAATTAATGTATAATATACAATAAATTCTGTAATACTCATATATTGAATATTATTAAATATGCTAAGGAAAACAAACAGTGCATTGACTTAGTAATTTCTTTAGGAAAATGTAATGGCTTTGCATTAGAAAGTGAATTGGGGAATTTATCAGGACAGATTACAAGAAAGAAGGTATGAAATTTAGATAAACAGCCAAAACAACCAAGTTAATGAGCTACCTTTGCTGTCTGGAAGAATGATGCTGAAAATATGGATTAAATTATACATGCATTCACACTCGCTGTATTAACAGGAACAACTTCATGTTATTTTCATCTTGCTGCCTTGGATGGTTTTTATTGAATGTAATCATGTAACCCATTGCAAATAAATTGCTTTGTATTGTGTGATAAAAATCATGATCCATCGCCTATGGCAATCTGCTGCTTGTGCTCATTTAAAAACAATTGAAAAGTTTGCAGTTTGGTTGGGTGAATTCTAGCTAATTAGATCATTTAACAAAATAAATTCTATTTATGGAGCATACCGTATGTGTAATTAGTTTACTTCTCTCCAAATGAGTTGTTCTCTTAAGAAAGCAATGGTGATCTCTTAACCAATTGTTTTGAATAGATGGTGAGTAGAGAAAGATATTTTAGTACACCTCATTTAAAAAAAAAAAATAACACTGTTAACATCATTTACTAGAGCTAATTAGAGAGTTAGTTTTCAGTTTCAACCAATCAGAATTCACATTACTACAGTTAGACCAGTACACAAATACCGTAATTATAATTGGTTGCTCTATGTTCAGGGCTGGTGTCAGTAATCAGAATGCTATGTACAGCCTACCTGATAGGGCCTCTGCCCAAAAATATCAAAACAATATTTTTGCTAAAAATACACTAAAATCTAAAATCATTATTACTGGACACAAACACAAAATATCATACAAAAATTCTTGCTAAATCTAAAAGATTAAACTGTATTGAGTTAATAAATAAAGCTATGTGTGTTAACCACTTGCCGACCAGCCGCCGGTAGGTTGGCGCGATCCTACGAGCCATCGTAGCTGTACGTCGGCTCCTTTAAGTGGTGCACTACGGGGTTGCCGATGTCCGTGGCTGGCGGTTGTGATGACCGCCGGCCACGCACGATCGTGGGCACAAGAGGCAGAACCGGAACGTGTGTGTAAACACACACGTCCCTGTTCTGTGGGGAGAGTAGAGGCAGATCATTCCTACTAGCTAGGAACCATGATCTGTCATTTCCCCACTGGTCCCCTCCCCTTACAGATAGTACACACACTAGGGAACACAGTTAATCCATTACCTGCCAGTGACATTTACACAGTAATCAATGCATTTTTATAGCACTGATCGCTGTATAATTGTCAATGGTCCCAAAAATGTGTCAAAAGTGCCCGATCTGTCCGCCATAATGTCGCAGTCCCCATAAAAATCGCAGATCGCCACCATTACTAGTAAAAAAAAAAAAAAAATGCCATAAATCCCCTATTTTGTAAACGCTATAACTTTTGCGCAAACCAATCAATATACGCTTATTGGGATTTTTTTTAACCAAAAATATGTAGAAGAATACATATTGGCCTAAACTGAGGAAAAAAATAGATTTTTTTTAAAAATGGGAATATTTATTATAGCAAAAAGTACAAAATAAGTGTTTTTTTTTTTTCAAAATTGGCAAGCGTGTGGGTGCGGGTATATAGCCCCAAACACAGACAATGTGCATTCAGGGCCACTTGTTCATACAACCCCTGCATCCCCATAAAATAACAAGTGGATTCAGCTACACAAGTCTGCTCATTTTTTTATTTTATTTTTTTTTTCATAATACTTTTAGAATTTGAATGAAATTTGGTGAAATATCAGGTGTCTAATGTCTTACATTTGAGCCAGAGAAAGGGACTGGGGACACAGATGTCCATCCCTTTCTCTGCAGCCTCAGCTGCACTGCAAGATGGATGAACAGGAAGCACTCTGTACAGAGGGTCCTGTTCATTCACAAGCTGAAGTTTTAGTGTTTAGTGTATTGTTTCTTTGAAAGATGGCCGTGGGATGATTTTTTATTATTTATTAATCAGACTTTTTGTGATTTTTATTTAGTACGGCGGTAAAGTACTCCTTTAATAAATTGCCTGACAAGTTCAGACGGTTTAGATACAATAGCAATACCTTGTTTTTATCTTGTTTTGATTTTATATAACAGGGTATCTGCATTACATATTGAGACTTTGTTTTCAACATATTATGTCTAATGTTTAAATTTTTGAAGACATGAATCTCGTTCTCTTTTTGTTTAGTAAAATGATTGAGGCTGCGCCGCCCTTTTTGGCAATTTGTCAGAGAGCGTATGGCTTCCAAGGCACCCGGGAGGGAGTGTATTTAAAGTGGAGTTCCACCCAAAAGTGGAACTTCCGCTTTAAGCACCCCTTGCCCCTTTACATGCCACATTGGCATGTCATTTCTTTATTTTTTTTTGGGGGGGGGGGAGTGGGTACCTGGTATTGACAGGGACTTCCTGTCCCACTTTTTCCTTCCATCTTCTCGTCGCCTAGGGGACTTGCCCTCTGCCCCTAGGAGGCCCCTCTTCTCTGCAATCTTCTGGGACATGTCACAGGTCCCAGAAGATTGCTTGGCCACTAGCAGAGTGCAGCGCGACTTGTGCATGCCCGTGTGTGAAGCCGCAAGCTGTCACAGCCGGGTGCCCACTGTTGCAATGATGATACCATGGAGAGGAGGGGGAGAGGAGCAAAAGGCAGCCACATCACTGGACCGTGGGACATGTGAGTGTCTGTTTATTAAGAGTCAGCAAATATTGAGGTTGTTGTCTGCGCTGATTATTAATCTTTTTATATTGTATCTATTAAGCTACAAATTCATACCATGAAATCCAGCTTCATACTTTAGCCCATTTATCAATGCTGGAAAATCTAATACATAGAGGCTGATTTACTAAAGATGTGGAGCATGTTCACACAAAAAATAACTATGATTCACCTTAATTATCCAATCATGTGAAAAGCAAATTATTGTTTATTTCATCTACACATAATTAGATAATCAAAGTGAATCTTTACTTTTCTGTGTGAACTACTTTAATAAATCAGCCTCAGTGAATCGTAGCAACAAAAACGTATTTTATAGGTGTGGCGAGCCCTACAAAAAATATTATCCATCTTGTCTTGAACTAGGTCTCCAGGCAAACAGCTGAAACACAGCAGGGTTGATTTACTAAAACTGGAGAGTGCAAAAATCTGGTGCAGCTTTGCATAGAATTCAATCAGCTTCCAGGTTGTTGTTTTTTTGTTTAATTGAATAAGTTGAAGTTGATTGGCTACCATCCACAGCTGCAACTGATTTTGCACTCTTTAGTTTTAGTAAATCAACCCCATACTGTGTATGCAAACTGGTTTATCTGTCATACTGTATTCACAGCCAGGAAGCTAACACTTATTTCCTGGTTCAGCAATTTGGATTCATGGTTCAGCAGTGCAGTTCCATATGTCATGCATTCGCCTGTTGGCTATTCTCTGAACAATTTATCAGCATCATCACCTCACCACCTGTTCATTGAGCAAGGAACTTACCAAGGAAGCAGTAAGCCTGGTCAGTAAATCATCAATGCTAGACTGAGAAGTAGCAGTATGGTCTAAATGCCAAGCTGAAGAGGGTATATTACATTTACTGGACATAACTGAAAGGTAAAACAGTAAGCATGTATGTACTTGAAATGTTTGTTTAGCTGTTTACCTAAAGGTCTACTTTAAATTAGGAATACATCAATCAAGCATTGTAACTAACTTCACAATTCCCACTATCTCCTATCTAGATATGGCTATGGCTACGGCTATCAATAAACCATTGCCATTATATGTAATATATGGGAGGACAAATTGGGGCTGTCACTTAATAGAAATATTTGTTAAACCATTTTTAACTAAACATTCCACACAGCTACATCCAATTAGTAATGTGATGGCAAAAGTTGCAGGTTTTATGCAATCTGTAAAAATACAAAGCCATTTTGAAACCCAGTCACCCAGCTTGGGCAGTCCAACATAGTACTGGATCCTTTTTGACAATGTTTTGACCTGCAGATTCTGGAAACTATTCCTTCTTGTATTGTCAAATGTCAGATGTACGTTGTAAATGTAGATTCCCGAATTCTGAAGAACCTCTGCAAAATTAAGGATTGAATTCATTACTCTTTACTGAAGCACTAAATAAAAAAGTACCGTATTTATCGGCGTATACCGCGCACTTTTTTGCCCTGAAAATCAGGGCAAAATCATGGGTGCGCGGTATACGCCGATACCCGTTTTCCAGCGCCGAGTTTGAATACTGCGCCGACATATACCGAGCGCAGTACACTCGTGTATTGTCGGGCAGTCTCGGCTCCTCCCGTGCTGACGTCCTGGACGTACAGGACGTCAGCGCGAGAGTAGCCAAGCATTGCCGACAATACACGAGTGTACTGCGCTCTGTATATGTCAGCGCAGTATTCAAACTCGGCGCAGGAAACGAGCGGGGAGGACGCGAGGACGCCGCAGAAGGACGCCGGACCCGATGAAGAGGACCCCCGAAGCCGCAGACGGACGCTGGACCCGACGAGGCCGCCGATGGACGCCGCGCAAGACACCAAAACTGTAAGTACAAAAAAAACTTTTTTTTTCACAGGATTCGGGGCAACTTTAGGGGTGCGCGGTATACGCGGGAGCGCGCTATACCGCGATAAATACGGTAAGTTGCATGAATTATAGTCATTATGGAATTTTGGGGCAAGAAAATGGAACATAACTGATCACTAGCAGGAAGTATGTTTGCTCAATTTTGTTTTTTTTACTGTAAAAATTTAAATGCATACGTGTGTGTGTATTCTACACTGGTAGAATATCATTAAGTTTTTTTTAGTTTTTTAAATGTTTGCTCGATTTTTAAATATTAGTGTGGTCAAATTGATGTTCATTTTTTTACCGTAGTGATGAGAAAATTCAAATAAGCAGTATGGAAATTTTTTCTTAAATACCGTATTTATCGCCGTATAACACATTTTAGGAGGGAAGTTTAAGGAAACAAAACTTACATTTTAAATGCCCATCAATGCAGCCTTATAAGTATCCTTCTGCAGCCTTGCCCATCATTGGCAGCATGATCAGTGTCCATCTTCGGAGTTTAGAAGGAGACTGCTACCGTAACTTAATAGAGTGTTTTCTTAGTTGTTCAATAAAGTGGAATCAAACCGCCCCTGAATTACCTCCCACCTTCCCTCTTTAGCTCTGCTACTGAGCCGAGGAGGGAACGAGCGCCGCCGAGATACACAGAGCCGAGTGTCTTGTGTAATTTTGCAGTCTCGCCCCTTGGCCCGGCTCTTATGATGGACATAACACCGGTCCAATAGCAGAAGGCAGGACTGGGTGTGACTGCGATCAGAGCCAAGCAGAGCTGAGCAAAGCTGAGTATACAGTACTCTGTCTATTTCGGTGGCGCTCGTTCCCTCCGAGGCAACCATTCGGCGTATAACACAATTTTCCCCTGAGTTTTAAGGGAAAAAAGTGAGTGTTATAGGCAGATAAATACGGTAAACACATTTTAACAGTGCTAGCTTTCATATAGCAAATACAATTTTTACATACTTTCGAATGACATTCATCAACTTTCTTTAGGCATTCTCAAATATTATTGAATGTACTGACAAGGTTTGCTGATATGAACACCCACAAGAAAATCTACTAGTATATGGGCAGCTTAAAAAAATAAGTTTGGGATTCGCTAAAAAAAATATAATACTCACCTAGATGGCTGCAGCACTGATCCCAGCAGCAGTTGACCCCCCTACCTCTAAGTCTGAATGCTATCTAACACTGCTGATTGCTCAGTTCTTAGCCATCAGCCTGCAGAGAACTGGTGATTGTCAGTCACCATATCTCTGCTCTGTCCCTCCAGTTCTCACTGCTGGGCAGTGAAGGGGATGGAAGCGGCTGGTTCAGGCTCTCACCTGCTCGCTGAGAGGCCGAGCCAGCTGTCAGTCCAAGCTTCTGGGCAGATCCTGACCATATGGTTGGGATCTTTTCAGAGCTTGGACTGGTTGTGTCACATCGGCAGACAGCGGGCTTTAGCCCACTGTCAGTTGAATAAGGGGCACAAAAGTACAGAAATAATTGCATTCCTCTAACCCACAGGAAAAGTATAGTGAATATAGCTTTGGCCATACCTCTCCTTAAGGTTTTCTTGTTTTTTTTTTATTTCACAAAAGTTTTTATTGAGAGGAAAGAATAAGGTAACATGTTTAACATATTTAACATATTTAACATTCCCAATGTAAGTAAGACATTTTGATCAGACCACAAAAATCATAGGGAGTACGACAATAGGAATGTGGATATATAAAGAAAGCCTTTTCAAGCATATGGAAATTTTACGAATTATCAACACGTAATCACAGTTAGAACAGGAATCTAAGTGAGAGCAAGTACACCTGCATAAGAGTACAAAAGCCCCCATAGACCGACAACAATAGGTCATGTAAGGGCTCTCAAGCTTGATGTTGCTATGGCCTTATAAACATTAGGAGCCCGTAGCAAGGTTCCTAACTAGCATTTTGGTCAATCATATCGTTATTGGGAAAGGGAGAGAAAAAAAAGGGAAAAAAAAGGGGGGGTAGGGTAAGGTAAAGAGAGAGAGAAACATAGAATGGAATTGATGTAGGAAGAGAGCATAAGAGGGGGGAGAATTACAGGACAGTTGTACCGAAAGAAAAAGAATTAAAAGCAGTAGAGTAGTAGGGACCGCTACTCATCATCGGCCCTCCTGATCGGTACAGGGCGCGGGTGGGATAGCAGTGAGTGGGGAATCTAAGTGACTCAGCGTTGAGTTGGGAAGAAAGATTTATAGTAATCCGTAGTCCTAAAGTGTGTCCAACAGGCCCAAGTCAAGGTGAATTTCTGAATACGATTCTGGGATGTGTGTATCATTTCCTCCATTTCCTCTATCTTAGCAACTCTGCTCAGCCACTCTCTAGTGGTTGGTATGTCCGTTGATCGTCAGTGTGTAGCAATGCAAAGTCTAGCTGCATTAACCATATGCATGGCCAATGATCTGTGGTAGGATCGTTTTGGAAGGGTGGTGTGATGCAAGAGGTACTGAGCAGGATTATAATCTAGCGTGAAAGTTGTAACCCGTGTCATGGTTAGAGCAAGGCACACTCCCACCAAATGTGGATTATGGATCCTACCGCTTCTTTACATCTCCAACATGTGTTTGGAATTGACGAAGAGAATTTATGTAGACGTGCTGGAGTTTTATACCATTTCATAATAATTTTGTATCCATTTTCCTGAATTTCTACATTCATTGATCCCCTGTGAGCAAGTGCGTAAATGGATTCCCAGTCATCGTCATCAAGTGTCATTTGTAAATCTTTTTCCCAAGAGCTACGTACGGTCTGCGTCGAGGATGGGACAGAGTCGTCTTGCAGTAAAGCTCAAAGAGGTCAATGGACCTGGTTGTGAGGACAGATTAAAGAGAGTGACTGCTTTCCTAAAGGCCAATAGCGAAGGGTTGATAAACAGATGTATCTTCAGGGTCGGGGGCCAGAATTGTGGTGACATCCAAGGGAGAGAGTCGGGATTTGCGTGAGAGAATTTTCCAGCATCACCCAGGCTTTTCCTAGTTTCTGAATTTTCCAGTCTACCACTCTGGTCAGGTGGCAAGCCAGATAATACTTGTAGAGGTCTGGTAGACTAATTCCTCCTACGGCTTTGGGACATGTCAGTCGTGAGTATTTGATTCGTGGGGCTGTGTTCTTCCATATGAAGTTTGTGAAGGCCTTTTTGTATGCAACAAAAAAAGAAGGGGGCAGGTGAATTGGGATCGTCTGCATTAGATACAATAAACGGGGAAGAACAACCATTTTAATGAGGGCTGAGCGACCAAACCAGGAGACGTTTAAGTTAGCCCAATCTTTCAGATCTGTTTGAATTTTTGAGAGGGTGCGCAGGAAATTCTGACTGTAAACACCTGAAGTTACCCTAGTAATTTGAATGCCTAAATAGGTAATGGCTTCTTTCTGCCATTGAAAAGGGAAGGATTGTTGGCAGTGAGTAACTTCCTGAGGGGTTAATGATACATTCAGGGCATGCGATTTGGAATAATTAATTTTAAGATACGATAACTCACCAAAGTGTTTTATGTCTTTCAAAAGATTGGGTAATGACAACCGAGGGGTTTGTAAGGAAAGCAAGATGTCATCCGCAAACGCCGCTACTTTAAACTCTCTATGGCCAATAGAAATTCCTTTGATTTGCGTATTGGACCGTAATCTATTCAGGAGGGGCTCTAGGGTCAGGGCAAAGATCAAGGGAGACAGAGGGCAGCCCTGATGGGTACCGTTGCTAAATGAGAAGGCGTCTGAAAGGAGGCCATTTGCCCTCACCCTAGCGGAGGGATTAGTGTAGAGGGCACCAATGTGTACGAGCATGCAGGGCAGAAGGCCTATGCCCTCTAATACCTCCCACATGTAGTCCCATGACATCCTGTCAAACGCCTTCTCAGCATCCAGGGAAAGGAGGAAACCCCTGGTCTCCGACGAGGCAAGCCAGTGTTGTACATTTAGAGTGCGAATGTTGTTGTCCGTCGCCTCCCTGCCCGGGATGAAGCCCACTTGGTCCGACGATATTAGACCAGGGATCAAAGGTAAAAACCTATTTGCCAACATCTTTGCATAAAGTTTTATGTCTACATTAAGCAAAGAGATCGGCCTGTAGTTGGAAACTTGTGAGGTGTCTTTACCTTCTTTCGGAATAACTGCTATAGGGTTTCTAGCATTCTGCCTAAGGAAGTGTGAGGGCTCGAAAATGAATTAAATGTTTTTAACATCTTGGGAGTAAGTTCGTCCAGAAAGCATTTATAGTATATCTAGGGAGGCCGTCGGGACCTGGACTTTTACCTATTTTCATCTGTTTAATTGCCAAATGAAGTTCTTCTATGGAAAAAGGGCTTTCCATGACTTCAGCCTGCTGGGGAGTGATAGGTTTAGGGCAGTATTGAGCTAGGAAATCTGTTATTGGTTGGCCATATTGGTGGATCCTCCCTGATCTTGCTTAAGGTTATAGAGTTTTGAGTAAAATTTTTTAAAGTGTTTGGCTTTTTCCTCATTCTTAGAGAGGAGATTACCTTGACTGTCTCGAATATGATGAATCACAGACAAGGTCTTAGCTGCCTGTATCGTGCGTGCCAATAACCTACCACTTTTGTTTCCGTGTTTATAGATAACTTTTTGTTTAAGAACATACCGCCTTCTGGTGTGTTTCCCCAGTTCATCTATCAATGTGGAACGTGCATTTAAAAGATCCTGCAATGTAGCTTGCATGGATGACTGTTTATGGGCTTTTTCCAGGTGGTTGATGGTTTCAATTAGAGATTTGACATACTCCTGCTGTCTTTTTTTGGCTATCGTAGCTAGTGATATTAGCTCCCCCCTTAGGACACATTTATGCTTTTCCCAAAGGGAGATGGGCGTGACATCTGGGGTAGTATTTTCTTGAAAATACAGCTGATTTGGGTACGTAAATGTCTAAGATTTTCCGGGTCTTTCAGTAGGGATGGATTTAGTCGCCAGGTTTTTGTCGTTTCGGTCACTTCTGGAAACGTAAGTCATCGTTATGGGATGGTGGTCTGATAGAAAAATTGTCTCAATGGTGGTATGTGAAAGAGAAGAGAGGTCTGTCTGTGAAAGAAAAAGGTAATCTATTTTGGAGTATTTCTGGTGTGGGGAAGAGAAGAATGTGTAGTCTTTATCAGTGGGAAACATGTAGTGTCATGTAGTGTTACGTTTTGCAGTTGGAGCTTGATCTGGTGAAGGGCCCGATAGGTAAGGGTAGATGTACACATGGAGGCAGGGCCGATTCTAGGCAGGGTGCACAGGGTGCTTTGCACCCAGGCACCTGCAGAGGTGGGTGCGCCGAAATGCCAGAGTTCTCCCCTCCCTCCTTCCCTCATTCTCTCCTTGTGTGTGTCCTTCCAGAACTGATGTTCTAAGCATAGGTGTGTGTCCGTCTAGAACTGATGTGTGAGCATAGGGCTCGGGGGAGGGGTCGCTCCTCTTCTTGACATGAGGGTTCTAGTTTTCAGTGGCTGCTGAGTGCTGAGGTGCAGGAATTAATTCCTTACACTGGAGTCTTGGATCCCGCACTGTCTCCACCAACTGCAGTTCCCTCCCATCTCTATCTTGGTCTCAGAGAGAGAACCAAGGTGAGTCACAGTGTTCAGTGTGCTGGGGGATGGCATCCCTTTGCATGTGCTCTGGGCTGCCCCTGCTCTATATGTTTTATGGCATGATAGATAGCATAGGATACACAGCCCCTGCCCATCTCCTGTACTATGTCTGCAGTCTCTGACCATCTCCTGTACTATGTCTGCGGTCTCTGACCATCTCATTTACTATGTCTGAAGTCTCTGACCATCTCCTATACCATGTCTGCAGTCTCTGACCATCTCCTGTACTAAGTCTGCGGTTAGTAAAATGTCCACGCCCATGTGGGGGCACCAGAAATATTTCTGCACCCAGGCGCCTGTGACCCTAGGATCGGCCCTGCATGGAGGAGTCTAGCGTTGGGTTAAGTGGATCATTGAAGTCCCCTCCCATGACTACGATACCCTCTAGGAAAGTGGCGAGCAGGTCGCAAACCCTCCTAAAAAATGCTACTTGATGCTCGTTAGGACAGTACACATTAGCCAATGTGATCGGCTTGGAAGCAAATGTACCCTTAACCACTTCCCCACTGCGCCATAGACAAAAGACGTCTACAGCGCGGTGGAGTTATTCTGGGAGGACGTCCCTGGGACGTCCTCCCAGAATCCTTCACTCGCTCGCGCGCCCCCTGGGAATTGCATCAGATCGGAAATGTGTTTCTTATAATAAGAGAAAGTGGGCTTTGTGTTTGGTCAATGCTAAAAACACCTGCGACCTCTTTTCTGGGAGGTTTAGTCCCTTAACATTGAGTGAGAGACATTTCAGTGATACATTTTGTTTAACTCTCTGCTCCCTTTGCATCTTGTAAGCTAAGGGAGAGTATAGTATGTGTGCGGAAGTCTCTTGTATGAGCTCTGAGTTCACTGTGGTATTCTGGAGCCACCACACAGGACAAGATGGGGGAGAGGAGGGAGGAGCGGCCCCTACAAAGAAGCAGAAAAAGAGGGGGGAAAAGGGGGGGCAACGCACAGGTGTGGGGAGAACCAGTCACGTTTGCGCGAGAATACCGGAGGCAGTTACATAAAAATCACCTCAAAGCACGTGAGATGAGGGTTTTGGAGTGTAGAGACCTTCCGAAAATGACAGGGGCCGATCCCACCCCCCTTCAGCAATCAGCAAGCATTGAAGTATATCATCAAATACAGGGTGATACATTTCTCGGGCCTACCTTACGTACATACAAAGGTTACCTATATGCTGGGATTCCTTTCATAGTCCCTGGAGGAGGATACGCCTAAAAAGCTCTCATAGGGAATCTGTAATGAAAGAGACAGTAGACAAGCCAGAGCGTCAAAGCATACCAGTTTCCCCTGTGGGGCCAGAAGTCAGCAAAGAATCACTGTGTGGTAGTCTCTGTGCAGGAAAAAGCAAATGTGACCCCTCTGTGGGGGAGACAGCGGGTTCCGGGTTCTGCGGAGGGTGATCTTGACGGGCATATCGATCCCCTGGTGAAGTCGGGTCCAATCTACAACGTCTGGATCGTTGTCATTGAGCCCTCGGCGAGGAGGTATGGGACACTGACCTCCATTGTTCCAGAGGGAAATAGAAGGAGTATCAATCACGCAGATCAATCAGCGGTATATCAAGTTCTTTGCAAAATGCGGGCAGGTCTTCCGGGGTCTGAAAAAATGCAGTGCAGCCTCTAGAGGATGCTGAGAGGCAAAACGGGAATTTCCACCTGTACTGGATGTTGCGGGCCCGCAATGTATCCAGCAGGGGGCGCAAAGTACATATGTTCTGCAGAGTTATTTGAGAGAGGTCTTGAAACAGCTTAATGTCCGTGCCATTAAAAACAATTTCCTCTTTAAGCGGAAAGTTAACAATACAGCACACAATGTCTCTGGGGGGCTCAGAGTCGCGGGGAGGGGGTCTCAGGGCCCGATGCAGCCTTTCCATCTCGATAGGGGATTCTGCTGGGCGACCAAGTAGGTCATTGAAGATGGCACAGATCATTTGTGGTAGTGCATTCGGTTCTACACCCTCGGGGACCCCCCTCACCCTGATGTTATGTCTGCGGCCCCTATTGTCCAAATCCTCTACTTGCCTATGGAGCTCAAACATCTGCGGCAATTGCAAGTCATAAGCCTTTTGTACTTGCCTGATCGCTGCTGCTTGCGTTTGGGTGGTTTCCTCCACTTCAGTGAGGCGGTGGTTCATTGTGTGGATGTCAGATTTCAGGTCCACAATGGCCGCCATCATCGTGTGATTGATGTCTAGAGTCACTCTCTGCAGGTCCCGTTGGAGAAATCGAGAAGGCTCGGGTTGAGAGCCGAGGCGCCGTCAGCGATTGATGCCGTTCCGACGGCAGTTTCAGGCAAGATCGGGGATGAGGCCTGTGAAGCCTGCGAGTCCCCAGGGTATCCTGGAGGCCGGGACCGGAACATCTCCGGGATGCTATTGTTCAGCTGCATCCCGGAGTCCTTTAGTGTGCGGGGTGTGGAGGAGCTCCTGGTGGATTTACCCATGATTTTAGCAGGGTGTGAATCCCAGAAATAGCTGCTGTCGTCCCCGTTGTGCAGGAGCTCCGTCTTCACATAGCCATCTCGGGTCCCGTCCAAGCCACGCCCAGGTTTTTTTGTTTTTAATATACACCATAATGGACTACCACCTCATAGATGTACTGTATTCCTGGGCAGACACACAGCTGTAGTTAGGATTAGGGATTGGAATTGTTCTTATTGGACTGTAATGTCAAATTCTCTTCAGTAAAGTTACATTAACTGTTCCAAGCCTGGTCTGAAGTTATTCAAAGGGGTGCATGTTGGTTCTGGCATATCTGGTTGGTTTCCAATAGCAACCAGTACTGAACTCACATTACAGAGATCCATGGCCTGTTCACATAGGTACGGGAAGTGAAGGTGTTAATATTGAGCAGGCATGAGGTCCACGGGAGTGCTCATTGGGACCCCATTCTGTCACTGGGAGTGAGGTACCAGAAGTATGCTGAGCTGGTGGAGTGGACACAGGCTCAGCACATCATTCTTAATGCAACATCTTTTAAATTGACAGTGTGTAGTGACATAGGACAGCAGTTTTCAGAGGAAATTTACATTTTTTTTACTGTATACAGTATGGAAGTTCATCTTTAAGTTGGGGAACTGCATTAATTTTAGATTGTTTACATGACTGCAGTCTTCACTTGGTCCCAGGCATTGATAAGCACGCTCCACCCAAAAGGTACCCCTGTGGCATGCAGGGCGAGGTACAGATCATACCAACCACTATTTCTTTTCTCTTTATTCACTGGTACTATGTGTCTCATTTCTAGCAAATGTGTTATTTCGTTAGTGGAAGAAAATTGTAGAAAATGTTATATTAACTTTAAAAACAAGGCTACATTTTAAAACCAGGTTGCTCTAGATAAATGTGAATGTAAATTACCTTTTTAGCCTCCACTTCCTTTGTCACCAACTAAGTTATACAAAACATAAAAAAAGATAATAAAAAGAAAAACAGAGTAAAAAAGAGGAGCTGTGTACAAGTGAAGGGAGGTGCTGTTTGTGTACAGAGCTGTTTCTGTTGTGTGTGTGTGTGGTGTGTGTTGTGTGTGCTGTATATGTGTTTTGTGTGTGTGTGTGTGTGTGTTGCGTGTGGTATGTCTGTGTGTTTTGTGTGTGGTGTGTGTGGTATGTATTTGCATTGTGTGTGGTGTGTATGTTGTGTGTATGTTGTTTGTGGTGTGTGTATTGTGTGTGTGTGTGGGGGGGGGGGGGTGTGTTGTGTGTTGTGTGTGTGTGTGCATGTGTGTGCGGTATGAGTGGTCTGTTGCAAATGAACAAGGATATCTGGACAGCCGCACTCCAAAAATATTGCTTTTTATTGTAAAAGAGAACAACAGGATACATGCCACAGCAAACAGGATACAAGCTGATGTGTTTCATACTAAAACAGATGAGAGGGGGCTGAGTGTGTACAGATGAAAGGAGGATGAATTTGCACAGATGAGAGGAGGGCTGAGTGTGTACAGATGAAAGGGGAGCTGAGTGTGCACAGATGAGAGGGGGGACTGAGTGTGCACAGAGGAGAGGGGGGCTGAGTGTGTACAGATGAAAGGGGAGCTGAGTGTGTACAGATGAGAGGGGGGGCTGAATGTGCATAGATGAGAGGGGGCTGAGTGTATGTGTGTTGTGTGTGTGTGTGCATGTGTGTACTGTATGTACTGTACGTGTGGTCTGCTGTTTGTGGTGTGTCTATGTTGTTTGTGCGATATGTGTGTGTTGTATGTTTGTGTCAGAAGGGGCTGAGTGTGCACAGTTGAAAGGAGGGCTAAGTGTGTATAGATGAGAGGGGGTTGAGTGTGCACAGATGAGAGGGGGGCTGAGTGTGTACAAATGAAATAGGGGCTGGATTGCACAGATTAGAGGGGGCTGAGTGTGCACAGATGAGAGGAGGGCTGAGGGTGCACAGATGAGAGGAGGGCTGAGGGTGCACAGATGAGAGGGGGGCTGAGTGTGTATATATAAAAACAGGGCTGAGTGTGTACAGATGAGATGGGGGCTGAGTGTGCACAGATGAAAGGGGGGTTGAATGTGCACAGATGAGAGGGGGGCTGAATGTGTTCAGATGAGACAGGGGTTGAGTGTGTACAGATGAGAGGGGGGCCGAGTGTGTACAGATGAGAGGGGGCCGAGTGTGCACAGATGAGAGGGGGTTTGAATGTACACAGATGAGAGGGGGGCTGAATGTGCACAGATGAGAGGATGCTGAGTGTGCACAGATGAGAGGGGGCTGAGTGTGCAGAGATGAGAGGGGGCTGAGTGTGCAGAGATGAGAGGGGGCTGAGTGTGCACAGATGAGGGGGGGCTGAGTGTGCACAGATAAGAGGGGGCTGGGTGTGTACAGATGTGGGGGGCTGTGGGACAGCCAGAGGGTGGGTATTGGTGGTCAGGCCTGAGAGGGGCAAGCCTAAAGCTGTTTAAGGGGCCCCAACATTTCTGATGGCTGCCCTGTCGCCAGCTCAGCGCTGGCCTTAATTACCATATTATTGCATGTGCAGTAGGGAACCAGGCTGTGAAGCCATAAGGCTTCACTTCCTGATTCCCCTTACTGAAGATGCCAGCGCCTGCTCCCGGGAACCGAAGGACAGATCGGCTGCGGGTGAGGACATCGTGGGTGCTCTGGACAGGTAAGTGTCCTAATATTTAAAGTCAGCAGCTGCAGTATTTGTAGCTGCTGACTTTTATTTATTTTCGGTGGAGCTTTAATTAACCGGTTCCCGACCGGCTCCTGTAGATATACGTCAGCAGAATGGCAAGGCTGGGCAAAGTGATGTGTGTATATATAAGTCACTTTGAAATTCCCGCCGTGCAGCCACGCATGCCTCTGACGCGAGCTCCGTGAGCGTGCCCACAGGACCTGCGGACTTGATGTCCGCCGGTGTCCCGCGATCGGGTCACAGAGCTGCAGAATGGGGAGAGGCAAGTGTAAACAAGTATCTACCCGTTCTGCCTAGTGACACTGTCACTGGTTGTCTGTTCCCTGTGATTGGGAACAGCAATCAATGACGTGTCACATATAGCCACGCCCGCTAACAGTAAGAATCACTCCCTAGTGCACACTTAACCCATTCAGCCCCACCTAGTGGTTAACCCCTTCACTGCCAGTGTCATTTTCACAGTAATCAGTGCATATTTATAGCACTGATCGCTGTCAAAATGACAATGGTCCCAAAAATGTGTCAAAAGTGTCCGCCATAATGTCACAGTCATGATAAAAAAACCTGATCACTGCCATTACTAGTAAAATAATTATTAATAAAAATGCCATAAAACTATCCCCTATTTTGTAGAGACTATAACTTTTGCGCAAACCAATCAATAAACGCTTATTGCGTTTTTTGTTTTTTTTTACCAAAAATATGTAGAAGAATACGTATCGGCCTAAACTGAGCAAAAAATTTTTTTTATAATTTTTTGGGTAATATTTATTATAGCAAAAAGTAAAAAATTTAGCTTTTTTTCAAAATTTACACTCTATTTTTGTTTATATGCAAAAAATAAAAACCACAGAGGTCATCAAATACCACCAAAAGAAAGCTCTATTTGTGGGATAAAAAAGAACATCAATTTTTTTTGGGAGCCACGTCGCATGACCGTGCAATTGTCAGTTAAAGCGCAGTGCCGAATCGCAAAAAATACTCTGGTCTTTGGCCAGGGAAATGGTCCGGGGCTGAAGTGGTTAAACTAACACCAGAAAAGTCTTGTTAGGGCTGTTTTGAATGTTCCTGCTTATGTTTGCTGCTGACACCCCTTCTGACCTTATCTGCCACAATATTAACTTAGTCCAGACTGGCAGAACCTGAAAATATAGTGGAAGCCAATGAGTAATACATTTTTTTGGTCATTTAATTTGGCAACTTAGTCCACTTTTATATAGCTTGTTTTAAAGGTTTAATATTCATAATATTTTTTTTCAAAGTGAAAATTATAACAGGTTTGTAAGAGTGTCTGTGGTTTTCTACAGTACAGGGCTACTCAAGGTTACAGGTTTTCAAGGGTGCAATCTGATCCTCCAAGATAATGCAAGGTCACTTCCATCAATGATGTTAAATTGTGATAAAGAACTAACCACATGGGTCAACGGAAGGTCAATTCCAATGGGAATGTTTGTATTTGTATGCCGAAAGATTATACCTCCATCATATAGCGCTGCTTAATGGTAAATCCTTTACACACGACTCATCTGACCGCTTGTAATATAATATTTTGAGCCTGTTACTGCATTTATCAGCAAACAGAGCACATAAAATGATTGGTGGTCACAGGAATCCACCACATCAATTGCAAAATGAAAATCCACATAATTAAAACAAATTATATTTAAAAGGCTGCTGGGTCAGATGACTGTAATTTAATTTTAAAGTGGTCACTTTATTATTTAACACCTGTCACTCTGCCAGAAGAATCTGATAATAAGTGTACATCTAAAATTCATGTTAAATATCCTTGCTGCAGAAAGTCATATACTTGATATATTTTCCCTTTTTTTTTTTGCTAGGGAATGATAGTAGTGATCTACAGCAAACCAGCCTCAGCTTGTCAGTTTGAAGAAAATAACGTTTTGTAGCTTGAAGAGCTGCCAAGTCACAATCTAGATTTATTTTTACACTTAGTTACACAGCTATTAAACTGTTTATATGTGAGTAACCTCATCCGCTTCGGTTTTAGTCTTCAAGAAACAATATGAATGCAAAATTCTGTACAATAACCAATACCACGAAACATATAAAAAAATATATAACGATTAAAAAGAGCATCAATCTATATATGTCATTCATTGAAATAGATTCTGTAACCTCTTGTGAGCCAGCCACAGAGCAAACAATACAGTAGGTCTGCTCCCCTATTCTGAGTGGCATACCAGCATGTCCTCTGGGACCTGAGCTCTTGTGATTATGCTGTGATTGGACTCAGTCAAAAGATACATAGCCAATAAGAGTGGTTCTGCAGCATGTGATCCCTGTGACTGATCACAAAATGTAAACATGGGCTGTGGCTAGGCTTGTGTTACATACTGGCCAGTAATGAGGAAGCACAGTTTACTCTAACATATCATTTTGTGAAAATAAATCCTCCCAAACACTTGTCAGTAAGGATGGGCAGAACACCCAGCCCGTTTGGTTCACAGCAGAACTCCCAAACAGGCGAAATGTTCTAACAGCGAACCCCATTGAAGGCTATGTGAGCCAAACAGGAAAAATAAAACGTGCCCATTTTGAAGGATTATATGCAAGTAATTGGCCATAAAAGTGGTATACGGCACTGCGTTACTTTAACAGACAATTGCACAAATGTGCAATGTTGTACCCAAATAAAATTGATGTCCTTGTAAAAAAAAATCTTCATCAATTTATGCCAATATGTATTCTTCTACATATTTTTGGTAAAAAAAATCCCAATAAGCATATATTGATTGGTTTGCGCAAAAGTTATAGCATCTACAAGTTACGGGATAGATTTATGGACTTTTAATTGAATTTTTTGCTAGTAATGGTGGTGATCAGTGATGTTTAGCAAGACTGCAACATTGTGGTGGACAAATCTGATCCTATGTGACACTTTTTGGGGACCAGTGACACCAATACAGTGATCAGTGCATAAAAAATGCACTGATTACTGTATAAATGACACTGGTAGGGAAAGGTTAATGTCCAGGGCGATCAAAGGGTTAAATGTCTTCCCTGTTGGTGCCTTCTTACTGTGTGGGGCAAGTGCTGACAGGGACAACACAGAAATCACTGTTCCTAATCACTAGGAACAGCAGATCTCCATGTTCTCCCCTGTCAGAATGGGAATCTGCCTGTTCTGTCTCTCTGTGAAGCGATGGCGGGTGGCCAGTGGACACCGGGTCCGCCGGGCATGGGCATCGGTTTCCTTCTCTGTGCAGTGGGCGCACGTGCGCCCACACTATCTGTTGCATGAAACAACGTTTAGGTACAGTGTATCGCACAGTAGAGCCACTCTGTTGCAGTATATATGTGGTGGGCGGCCTTTAAATTATTAAATATAGTGCCTGGGGGTCCCCTTAATGTGCCTGTAAAGTGGCATATCTGTAGCATGCATAAAACCCTAATTACAAGGTGAGTTCCGCTATATAACCCCTCCCATATGGAGAGTAACTCAGTTTTTTCATTAGTGTCTAAGGTGTTTGGTCACAATTAAAGCTGTGCTAAGAAGAAAGCTCTGCTGAAGGTCCCTGCTGGGGTCTAGGAGCTACACAACCGGATCCATCTGACCAGCCAATGAAAAGTGCCCAAAATGGGTGGTACCCGGGCCTCATAGAAGAGCGAGGTTTTGCCTGTAATGTCTCTCTTGTAGCACTGGGCTCTGGGATCCAGCACTTTGGGCATGTGTTAAAAATGTGCAAAGGTTTTCTGGGAGAGTCTTGTACAGGTCCAGGGAAGAGGCTCCTATAAGTAGGAACCCAGAACCCTGAAGGTTGGTACAACACTACCCGCCATAATGGGTGAAGGCTGGATCTGTCTGTGCTCAGCAGTATCCTGCGGCGGGGATAAGGTAAGTGAAGACAATCCTAGGTAATACCTTAAGTATTATCTTCTGTGAGTAGTTTGCATGTCTTACCTGTTTCCATCACTGGAAGGAGTAAATAGCCATTTCTGGTGTTTTACTTACATGCTTTAAGACACAAGCACAGTGAAGCCGGTCTGTGATCCGAAGTCTGGGACCCCATGCAGTCCCCCCGGTCATTTTCCTTTCTTCCCCCGGCCCCTGCCATGTTTTTCCTACGCGCACGCGGGGGCGTGCTTTTACGGTGAGAATGGCGGGGAAGGAGGGAGGCATGGTTGCCAGTGACATGCATGGCAGATCAATGTGCAGGCGCGAGCGGCTATTTTAATGCTCAGGACGCCAAGAGTCTGTAAGCTGTGGAACACAGAGCTGTGGGCACGTAAGCATCTCCTGTGGTTGGGATACAGGCATACTTAAGACACCTACTCAGCATCAGGTTGTGCAGACTAGCAAACAGTGTATGCATATGTACTAGCACCTCTGCTTTGTCAGCTTAGGACTATGTCTCCCCGTAAGAGGACTTAAGGGGCAGGAAAAAAGGCACTAAGAGTTCACCGTCCTGATCTGGGAACTCTAGACATGCCTGTATGATACCATCCTCCCCTGAGAGACTGGAGGCAGCCACACAGGATGAGCTATTGTCCCTGTCAGGCTTTGCAGCCTCTCCCGACCTTTCAGCCCCTGTATATGTCACTGAGGACACTTTGGCAACATTGTTGGGTGGCTTACAAAGAAGGATTACTGCTTTGATTACAGCATCCTTAAAAGTGAGCAAAAAGCAGGGTAGGTCCCCTTACTCTGCTCTGGGCTCCCTATCGGATGATCAGCAGTCTGATGATGATGATATCACACCATCTGGGGACATGCATCAGGAAGAAGAATCAGTGGGTGAGGAGAAGCTCTCTTCTGCCTCTTCAGGCTCTCAAAGTGCAGGTGCAATATTATACTGAGATGGTGCATGGCCACACACAAATTGCCCTCTGCTGGGTCAGCCGTGTCCCCTGTTTCCTCCTTAGGGGTCTCGGAAATCCCCACAAGCTGCATACACTTTCCCGATCCATTCGTTGCTGGAAAAGCTGATGTATGATCACTGGGTTCACCCAGATAAGATGTTTACTCCTCCTAAGAAGTTTTCACCTCTTTATCTAGTGGAGGAGAAATTCACCAAGAAATGGAGTGTGCCAGCACAATTCAGAGATTCAGAACAAATGGGTAATCTCCATGGTAACTCTGGGGTACAAGCTGGAATTTTGGGGGCTTCTGCCATCCCATTTTCTTTGGTCAAGTGTTCCCAAAGATCCAGAAAAAAGAAGGCCCTTGCTTTAGATCGCTTGGGGTAATCATAGAGGTAGCTTCAGAGGAGCAAGGCTCAGGGTTTTATTCAAACCTCTTTACGATGCCAAAACCAAACGGAGATGTCAGACCCATTCTAGGTCTAAAAGACCTAAATCAGTTCTTAAACATTCGCTCATTCCGCATGGAGTCAATCTGCTCAGTGGTTTCCACCCTTCAGGGGGGAGAATTCCTGGCATCGATAGACATCAAAGATGCATATCTACATGTGCCAATTTGTCTCGCTCACCAAAGGTTTCTAAGGTTCACGGTGGAACAGCGCCACTTCCAGTTTGTGACCCTACCTTTCGCTCTAGCTACTGCACCTTGGGTGTTTTTATGAAGGTTCTAGCCCCGTCCCTGGCAAAACTAAGGGCTCACAAAGACAGGGTGGTGTTGCGTCCTCACGCAACGTTCTTGCCTAAAGTGGTATCAGGATTCAATCTGAACCAAGATGTGATCCTACCATCCTTTTTTCCAGATCCACAGTCCACGGAGAAAAGATTGTTACACTTTTTAGATGTGGTAAGAGCAGTCAAAATCTGGAAGTGACAGCTCAGATACGAAAGACTGATCTTCTGTTTGTGCTGCCAGAGGGTCCCAAAATGGGCCAGGCAGCATTGAAACCCACTATCGCTAGGTGGATTCGACAGGTTATTGTTATTGTTATGATTTAAAGAAACAAATTCATATGTAACATTTAAGAGGTATTTATTAACTCTCACAAAGATCACAGTCCTCACTCTACAGTCCCTTCTTCTGCCTTTCTCTCTAGAAGGGTGACACCATATTTTTTCATATATTATCCAGGGTGGTATTCTACTTCCTGGACTGAGATGTTGGCTCAAAAATGACACTGTCCTGTAAATCCTGGTGTCTGTGCAGTTCTTGGCCATGTTCACACTTCATAGTCCCCTGCTGCAGATTCACCTTGTGAGTATTTACAAGTTTATAATGTTAAAGCGGAGTTCCGGACACAATTTCACTTTTTAAATATAAATACCCCTGTAATACACAAGCTTAATGTATTCTAGTAAAGTTAGTCTGTAAACTAAGGTCCGTTTTGTTAGGTTGTTACAGCATTTAGACACTTTATAAAATAGAAATTGACTGGGGCCATCTTAAGTGTGGGCATCATGAAGCCAGACTGTATGACTTCCTGGATTTCAGCCTTGCAGATCTTGCACATGCTCAGTGCTGCACAAGCAGTGTAATAGGTTTCAGATCAGGTTTCAGCACCTGTACTGTCCAAGTCACATGATTCTTCAAGACTGGGGAGTGCACAGACTCCTGGAAAGTTACACCCACTACATTCCCAGGAGTCTGTGCGGTGTAGGTTAGGAAGCTTAAGCACCTAGGTGCAGGAAGAGGGAAGATTAACTATTCTGTCTAGCAACAACACTTTGAAGACATCTAAAAAAAAAAAAAATTTTCTTAAAGGACTAATGACATTTTTTTTTAAAACTACTGATGTAATGTTATATTTATGGGTGGAACTCCACTTTAAAGACTGATCTCTTAGGGAGACTAAGGAAATGCTTTCCTCTACCTGCAGCAGGCTGATGGCATCAACTCAACCTAGGCAAAGTGACTTGACTTGAATTTTTTCTCCCACGGTTGTAAAGTTACTCAAAGGTACACCTTAGCTACTTGCAGTATATTTTTCATGGGCATATAATTAACCTATGCTTATTATGATGTTGTTTCATATTGTTAAAATGAAACTTAGTGCCCCATTACCTTTTGTGGTGAGTGCTATCTGACATTGTTAGTCAATGTAGTGTCCCCTTTTAAGTAGTGAAGTGCCCCCTTACATTGGTTGTAAATGTTAACGTGACCCTTAAGTCAGTGGTAACATGCCCATTACCTTGGTGGTCAGTGGTGAAGTGCCCCTTACCTACATGAAAGAATAGAGGCTCTATGTCCTGCACCACAGACTCTGCTCTACTGAGTTACATCAGTGCTAGAACTGTGTAAGTACTGTCAAGTCAGTGCAGAACTGTGTGGGTACTTTCAGGTCAGTGCTAGAACTGTGTGGGTACTTTCAGATCAGTGCTATAACTGGGTGGTTACTTTCAAATTAAAAATAACTCATACAATTGACACCTTCTGCAGGTATTATTTGTTTTCCCTGTAATAAACCTTTACAATACCTGACCTTTTTGTGGCTCCAGTCTCAATTCATTAAAAGATAATTCCACTTATGCTAAAAAAAATAAAAAAATTAAAAAAATTATATTTAATTTTACAAAAAAATACCCTATCTTTTTTTTTTTTTTACTATGCAGCTCTTATAATTTCTTAACAGGGGCAAAAGCATTGAAATGTTTTTTCTCTTGTTACAACACTGGGGCAGATTATTTGAGTCAAGCAAGCTAAAGCTTGCACCTAGTACACTGTAAGGAACAAGTGTTTTTTAAATGTAGGTAATGAAGTTTGCTAAAAATCCTTCCAATGTATATACCTGATATGGAGTGGATTATTTTATATTAGCAGAACTGGAGTTACACATAATAGAGGGACAAATGCATTTGATGTAGTTTATTTTGCTAAAAGCAGCACTTTAGAGACTATGCTACGTTTGGCCCCGTTTCTAAACTCTATTATATTCCTCATATCATAATTTTAAAACAAAACATTGAACAACAATTTTCAAAAATGTAGCGGTTTTCAATGCCTTTATAACAGTATGTACTAAAAATAATGCAAGGGTCTACCTAAATAATTTGCAGGTAATTACAAATATAGAAAATAGGATTCATTCACCAAAGGTAAATAGGCTGGTAATTTTGCAAGGGGTTTTATACCAGAACTTAGTAAATGTGGTGAAGTTTCACTCTGTAAAGAATATCCAATCACATGTGAGGAAAGGAGGAAAGTAACATTTTGTTCTTGTACATGACTGGGTAATGGAAATCGGCAGAGCTTCACCTCATTCACTAAGCTCTGGAAAAAAAATCTATTGAAAAATGCAACTTTGCTTGAAAACTGAATAGTCTACCATATTTGCCTTTAGTAAATCAACCCTTTTACCTGTTTTTGGCAAACTGAATGTTTGGCAGCCAAAGCAAACAAGGAACATTTTGGGTCATCTATCATCATAAACCAAGTTCAAATTAAAGTGATGCTAAAGTCTAAAGTTTTTTTCCCTTAATTAAGGTAAAAAATGTTCGGTACAATTGCACAGAGCAGGTAAGTATGACATCCCGGTCACGTTTTCTCTTCCGGCCACTTGCGGTTTCTGTATACCACAACGGTGGAATGCACGCTGGTTCAACACAGTGCGAGCGGGACAGCTACTTCTCATATCAAGTTTGGTAACGGAATGTGGCGTTCCTTTAGTGCCGAGGCAAGGCGCATTTTAAAGTAAGCGGCCATTTGGCATATGTTTTAATTATTTGTTTTAATAAAACGGAATTACGCTATGGCCCTGCTTTTTTATTTTATTTCTGAATGACAATGCGGTGGAGTAACAACCATGTCCAATGCTTTTCCTTTTGGTGTGTACTAGTAAACTATCGCAGATCGATAACTATATAAAGCCCCATCTGATCTTCTTTTTAGTTAAAGGGGTCATGGTGGTCTGGTGAGTAGGAATTTCTACCTTATTCACCGGGTGTTGTTTCATAATGCCTTTGGCAGTGGTGATGGTGTTAGACCTGAGTTGCTTCACAACAAGATTTATGGAATTTTCAAACATATCACACTTGTTCCTGATTTTGTATAATTTGTTTATTGATTCTTTAATGCACTTTGTTTATTGATGAAATATTTTTAGAACACTAATATTCACGTAAGATCACCATTATTTACTGAGCACTAAGCACATTACTTGTCTATGTATGCAACTTAATGGATTGTATGCAATTTGGTTTGATTTAGCGCCCCCATATAATACACACCCCACACTCTACAAAGTATGACATGTTTATTATTTTTTTTTTAAAAGACCCTTTAATATCACTTTAACTCATCATTCTATTTATGCTTCTAGAACGTTAACCACTTCAATACCGGGGATTTTTACCCCCTTCCTGCCCAGGCCAGTTTTCAGCTTTCGGTACTGTCACTCTTTGGATGACAATTGCGCGGTGGTTCGATGTGGCTCCCAAACAAAATTGACGTAGTTTTTTTCCCACAAATAGAGCTTTCTTTTGGTGGTATTAGATCATCTCTGTGGTTTTTATTTTTTGCACCTTAAACAAAAAAATACTGACAATTAAAAAAAAAACAATGGGCCTGATTCCCAAAAGAGATACGCAGACTTAACTCAAGTTTTCTAAATTTACACGGCGCGTATATTTGCGCACGATCTTCAAAACGAGTTAAGCAAAGATTTCCGTATTTTCAGCCGTACTTAACTTAGTTACACCTGCACATCCCCGGGCGCAAATTACGCTAGTCTCGCCGCTGTTTTTGATAGGCAAAGATGCAAATGAGGGAGTTAGGGCGATTCTCAAAATTAAGTGTGTGCGCCGTATTTTCCGCCCTGTGCGCACCTGTTAGTTTTCCTGACTAAATTTCCACATTATAAAACCAGCCCTAATTTTACACATGCTGTGGAAGGGTTTGCTGTAGGTAGTGACTAGAGCTTAGAGCTATAGTTGAGAAGGATCTTTGTTGAAAAATGCCAGGGCCAGCTATGATTCTGACGGCACTTGCTGCCTTACAGGCACAAATGAGGAGGAGGGCACAGAGGAGGAGGATGAGGGCACAGGCGAGAGTTTATCGTCCACGGCGTGATCTTTTGCAAATGCCAGATTATGAGGTGTATGGCAACTACAGGTTTGATAGGGAGGCCATCCTGGAGATCACCCAACTACTTCATGAGGATCTTATCACCCCAACCAGACGCTCCCATGCCCTGACACCTCTTCATAAAGTGATGGCAACCCTCCATTTTTTATCCAGTGGATCATTCCAGCGTGCATCTGGAGGTCTGGCTGGGATGGTGCAGTCGACAATGAGCAGATGTGTCCATCAGGTGGTCCCTGCCATACTGCGGCGCATGACCAACCAGTTTGTGATGCCCACCCAGGAGGAGCAGCGTCTGCAAGCCATGACAGACTTCTACAGCATTGCTGGCTTCCCAAGGACCATCGGGGCGATAGACTGCACCCATGTGGCACTACAGCCCCCCCATGAAACTGAGCTGGGCTGATGGGGCTGCCACCTCCTGGGCTGATGGGGCTGCCACCTCCTGGGCTGATGACCCAGCAACCTCCTGGGCTGATGACCCAGCAACCTCCTGGGCTTATGACCCAGCAACCTCCTGGGCTGATGGGGCTGCAACCTCCTGGCCATCTGGGGAGGACACAAAACAATCACAGGTTGGTGGATCCACACACTTGGCACATCTTCCCTTCCCCCACCCACACATGCTAATCACCAGATAGAAATTCAACAAAATTACCTGTCCTCATAAGAGGATCATTGTCAAAGCCAGGCAGGCCCACCACCTGCTGTGGGTGGAAACACTGGGCCACTGCCCATTCCTCCTCACTCATCCTGACTGGGTCCCCCTCCTCCAGTGCCCCTGGTATGGGCATGCAGCGTTGCCAGCTTGTTCCGGGACACGCTCCTCAAGTCATTGATCTTTTTTTGAACTCCATCGATGGTCCTGGTCTCCCCCCCCCCCCGCCGCATTGATCCGATCGGTAATATTTTTAAGGATCTCCTTCCTCCTGGCCGGGGTGGTGTTGTGGCTCTCAGGGCCATGGAGAAATCGCCCATATTTAATGACGCCCTGAGCAAGTATATGCTTCTCTGCCAGTGTAAAATGTAGCTTCCTGCGCTTGGGAGCCATGACAGACAACACCCAGCAACAGGGAACTCACCCAAAAAACAAACAACAATACACACACACAACAAAGAAAATAAAAACAAGCCAAAAAAAAAAAACAGACAGCTACTATAAATTCAAAAACAAACAGGCAAAAAAGGGAAACAAAAAACAATCACACACCAAAAAAGACACACTTATCAAAAACAAACAGGCAAAAAAGGGAAACAAAAAACAAATTAGCAAAAACAAACACCAACTATACACTCCAACTCCACAAACACTTTTCTCACAAACAAATCTTACCAACAAACACTGACAAACGTTCAAAGCAGAAGCAACTTGCTTTAGGAAGGGAACACAGGGAAATACTTTTGCAATAGAAGTGTGTTTGTGTGGGGCTATTTAGACACAGGGCGATCCTCAAACTAAGTACGCTTGGCCTTTTACCTATCTCACTGATTGCGATGACCAAAGTTCTGCACATGCGCAGTGAGGTCCAGATTCGTGCGTGCATGCGCAGTACGGCCGGCCCTTCAGTTGCATGGGGTCACGGCTCATTACAATGAAGCATGCCCACTTCATTCCCACTTGCCATAACCATGCCTTACGCATTGGAACTTAGGTTAAGGATGGCGCAATTTTGTGCGGAAATGCGCTGTGGATACGGCACTTACGACACCAACTTAGGGCGCCATAACTTAAATGACATAAGTTAGATAATCCTAAATTTACACAGGTTTTTGGTAATCAGGCCCATTATGTATTACTTTTTGCTATAAAAAATATCACAATTAAAAAAAAATAACTATTTTTTTACTCAGTTTAGGCCGATATGTATTCTTCTACATATTTTATGGTAAAAAAATGCAATAAGAGTATAGTGATTGGTTTGCACAAAAGTTATAGCGCCTACAAAATAGGAGATAGATTTATGACATTTTTTTTATTATTCTTTTTTTTACTAGTAATGGCGGTTATCTGCAATTTTTGTCCAGACTGCGATATTGCGGCGGACAATTCGTACACTTTTGACACTATTTTGGGATCATCCACATTTATACAGTGAACAGTGCTATGAATATACACTGATTACTGTATAAATGTGACTGGCAGGGAAGGGGTTAACACTAGGGGGCAATCAAGGGGTTAAATGTGTTACCTAGGGAGTGATTCTAACTGTGGGGGGGAGGGGACAGACTGGGGGAGGTGACCGATTGGTGTCCCTATGTACAAGGGACACACCATCGGTCTCCTCTCCCTGACAGGACATGGATCTCTGTGTTTACACACAGAGATCCACGTCCCTGGCTCTGTAACTGACGATCGCGGGTACCTGGAGGACATTGTGGCTGCCAGGCGGCCGGGAGGCCCGAGGACATCTTATGACAATACACATGTATTGAAGTTGTTAATATAAGATACTTCTGGTCTACCATCACCTGGGAGAAGAATATTTTGGCCGTTCTAGGTGTTTTCATATAGTTCTCCCTATAATCCCTGTTCACTAGATTTGATAAATGTAACTACAGATTCAGAATCTGAGCCAGTTAGTTTGTAATAATACACACTGTATGCATTTAAGTTACAATGGTTTGCTCAGCTGTTTTAAACTAGACTCACATGGGAAGTGCAATTACGTGTATTTATAGAAACCCCTAATTACTTGCATTGTTGCACAGCTGGATTGCACTATTTTTCTGTATATATGGTATTCTCCACAATTAGAATACAAATGATAATTGTAAAAGAGAAATTTCAAGTTTACTGATTTTATTTGATTCCGTTTTTAATGCTGAAATTGTTTATAATGTCATTTAAAAATGTAGTGTCAAAGCAGAATGTTTGACTGTTATGCAGTTTTACAGTTCAAAATGCTAACTGTACAATAATTCCCCAATGTTCATAGATGACAGCATGATTGAAAGTATATGAAAATGCACTCTCAGTAACTTTCTAGTTTTGTATGTCAGTCTTCCTATTTCAGCAAAAGGTTGTTTTTTATTTTATTTGTTGATGGACAGATGAGTGCCAAAACAATGTGCTGCAGTGCCCTCCTATGGATGTCATATAACTAACATCTTTCTGTTACATAACACAGTACAAATATGCTTCTAAAATAAGATTGAATTAAAAGCACACATAACTTAGCTTATAAATACTTATCTTTAAACAGAATGCATATTTTTGTTTCAATATTATCAGCTAATGGATAAATGTAAAAAATGATGTCAAACTGATCAGTTTAATATAAATAATAATGATCAACGCACATTTCTTTTTAAAGGTCCTAGTTGTAGGTTGATAAGGGGTTTAATAGGAACACATGTTATTACATTTAAAGTGTCACTAAACCCACAACGGTAATATACATCTGTATATGCATGCTTGTTATACTTACTGTTGAACCTAAGGGGTTAATCCTCTGCATTGTGTAGAAAAACTATTTGATCCTGTCATTTTCTGATCCTTCCCTTTTAGCATTGTCTCCAAAACAGATCCAAATAAGTCAGAGTTAGTGGAGTCAAGCTTCACATGCTCAGTTTGTGTGTATTGCTAGAGAGTCTTTTTTTTGGGGGGAGGGAGACAATGTCAGGGTTCCTGCATTCTGATAGCCAGTGAAGTATGAAAACTCTTCCTACAAGCTTTAACCAAGTAGTCACAAGACTGCTATATACTGCTGATGAGAAAAGGTATTTAGCCGTCTAAACTAATTGCATTTCCATGTTCTGTGTACTGCGAGAGACCAGATATGCAGGGACCTGGGTTTGGTAACACTTTAATGTTGCGTTACCTGACATTATGTTCAGATCGAAGGACATCCCTTTGATTGTCAGATTTAAACGAAAAGTTTAAGGCCCCTTTCACACAGGGTGGATTCCATTGAGATCAGCAGGGGATCTGTGAGATGATACCCTGCTGATCAGAGCAGAGCGGGTAAAGAGGGCACATCTGTGTCCACTCAGTTAATGCAGAGCGGGCATGGACAGAGCTCTCTCTGCTCTATGGATGCCTGGCATTAAAGTGGTTGTACACCCTGTACAACCACTTTCACCTACAGGTAAGCCTAGATTAAGGATTACCTGTAGGAAATATCTCCTAAACCCAAAACGCACCACGATTTTACTGTGTTTTGTGGCCGGTAGTCAAACTACTATCCTGAGCGAGATTCTTCTGCAATTAGTAGAGGGAGGATGAGGAAAGTTTAACCTCCCCTAAACACAGCAGCTCCTAAACATCCTAAAAGCCTATGTGTACATGGACACTAAAGCGCCATACACACAGTCAGACTTATGTCTGGCCAAAATCACATCGGAATTCCGACGGAATTCCATCAAAGTAAAAGAGAATATGTTCTCTATCTAAACTCTGATGGAATTCCTCTGAATTTCCGATGGAAAAAGGGCATACACACAGTCTGACTTTTTCCATCGGAAATTCTGATCGTGTGTACAAGGCATTAGGTTTTTATGGAGTTGAGTTTAGGAGCTTTGGCAAAAAAACACCAAAAGCTCCTAAACTCAAGTTTATAAGCTGATGTTTACATGAAGCCTAAGGGAGTGCATTGTTTTTAGTGAGTCTGGAAATATAAACTATACATAGTAGCAATGATTCTAATGTGAACCTTACTCAGTTTTACACTTAAAAAACTAAACATCCTGTTTTAAAGCAGACACCTCTCACCATTATGCTATATTCTCTGATATAGTTTTTTCACTGGGATCTGACTTTCCCAGACTAAGATCCCCTAACTTCTAATGTACCTTTACTGTAGGAAACCTTTACTCCTAGAATGTCAGTTATCAGGGCTTAGACAAAAAGTCAAAGGGAATCGGACTACAGTAACAAAGTGAAACTAAATCAGAGAGGAGCACAGAATAAGCTTTCCTAAAAAATAAAGGCAACATCAGCCATCTTATAGGGCCAGATTCACAGAAGAAGTACGCCGGCGTATCTACTGATACACACGGCGTACTTTCAAATTTGCCGCGTCGTATCTTTAGTTTGAATCCTCAAACCAAGATACGACGGCTTCTGGCTTCGATCTGACAGGCGTACGGCTTCGTACGCCTTCGGATTGTAGGTGCAATACTTCGGCGCCCGCTGGGTTAAGTTTGCGTCGTTTTCCGCATCGGGTATGCTAATTTGCTTTTTCCGTCGATCCACGAAGGTACGCGCAGCCGTCGCATTCTCTTACGCCGTTGCTAGTCGGCTTTTCCCGGCGTATAGTTAAAGCTGCTATTTCGTGGATTATAGATAGACTTGCCATGTTAAAGTATGGCCGTCGTTCCCGTGTCGAATTTAGATTTTTTTTTTGCGTAAGTCGTCCGTGAATAGGAAAAGACGTAACTCACGTCTACGTTCAAAAAATGACATTGGTGCGATGTCATTTCGCGCAAAGCATGGCGGGAAATTTCGAAACGGAGCATGCGCATTTCAATCGGCGTGGGGACGCGCTTCATTTAAATGAATCACGCCCCCTACCCGCCCAATTTGAAATACGCACTGAGAAATACACTACGCCACCGTAACTTATGGCACAAAATCTTCCTGGATTCGAAAATGTGCCAGGTAAGATACGGCGGCGTAGCGTATCTCTGATACGCTGCGTCAGGGCAAATCTCTGTGAATCTGGCCCATAGTGTCTGCTGTTGGGCAGAATGTTTACTTGTATTGTTCACTTTAAAACATTAACACATATTGTTAAGCATACTTGCACCCTGCTGATATAATATGTTAAATTATAATCTTATCTTACATGTTTATCTAAAAAAAAATCAAACATTATATATTTCCTTTATTGTATCCTGCTGTCTGCAGTATGACTCAGTAAAGCCTGATTAGATGCTGATAGATTAGTGATACTGATACTGGTAGATTAGATATACTAAAAATTGATGGATTAGATTCGGATTGTACACAAAATTATATATTCTTTCTAAAATGGCTGCAGTATAATTAATGTGTCTGTCTTCTTTGCTATTGAAATGCTACTATATATCAGAGATGGTTGGCTTCCGAGTGTGTTATGTTATGTCTGGATTCTGCATAAAATAGGTGATGATTGTCATTCAGTAAAATACCTTGCTTTCTGGGGTGCACACTGTGAAAAATACAAACACATTCTGTTGATTCATGTGACAAAATACTGTATACATGTCCTCTTGGCTTATCTTATCCCAAGAGTTTTGTATTTGTTATATATATATATATATATATATATATATATATATATATATATAATTATTATTATACAGGATTTATATAGCGTCAACAGTTTTTGCAGCGCTTAACAAAAAAAAGGCAGACATTACAATTTGGTACAAGAGGAATCAAAGGGCCCTGTCAATTGATACAAAAGGGAATAGCTGTGGGGATGAGCTGATGGAGGAAGTAAATCAGTGTACAGGTATTAGTTAGGAGCAGGATAGGCTTCTTAAAAGTGAGGGATTTTTAGGGGTCGTCCAAAGATGGATATATTAGTGGATAGTTGGACAGATTGGTGTAGGGAGTTCCAAAGGATGGGAGAAGCTCTGGAGAAATCCTGGAGGAGAGCATGGCAGGAGGTGACAAGGGAGGTAGAGAGCAGGAGGTCTAGGGAGGACCGAAGAGAGCGGATTGCTTGGTATTTTGGGACTAGGTTAGTGATGTAGCTGGGGGCAGAGTTGTGGATGGCTTTGTAAATTATTGTTAGTACTTTGAATTTTATTCGTTGGGTGAGTGGAAGCCAGTGGAGGGATTGGCAGGGAGAGGTGGAGGACACTGAATGGTTGGTAAGGTGGATGAGTCTTGCAGCAGCATTTATTATGGACTAAAGGGGGGGTAGTCTATGTAAAGGTAATCCAATGAGGAGGGAGTTGCAGTAGTTTCAGTATATATATATATTAGAGAAATCTCATGGCTAAATGTGCCCTTTCTGTTTCTCTGTGAATTAATATTACAGTATTACCTCATGATGCTTTCTGGCCTGAATGCAATGTATTATTGGAAAGATTGCAAATGCCATGGTACTGCAGGCATCGGGAGTTTGCATGTTTAAAGAAAGTCTAAGGCCCGTACACACGACCGAGTTTCTCGGCAGAATTCAGCCAGTAACTCGGTCGGAGCTGAATTCTGCCGAGAAACCCGGCCGTGTGTACACTTTCGGCCGAGGAACCCGACGAGGATCTCGACGAGGAAACATGTTCTCTATTTCCTCGTTGTTCAATGGGAAATTTCAGCTCGCCGAGATCCTCGGCGGCTTCACAAGGAACTCGACGGGCAAAATTATGTGTTTTGCCCGTCGAGTTCCTCAGACGTGTGTACGGGGCCTGACAGTTTTCCTATTTCAAATGCCCACTATGTAAAATGATTTTCTTTTGACAAATACTGTAAACAAATCATCTGGAAATTTGTTTTTCCTGTTTATGCTCGGTGTGATTGGTATAGGGGAACAGATCATGTGTGTGTAGACTGACCTGCAGTTTTATGGCAAGGTCTACATGACCAATGCATGCTTACTGTACTTGTTCATTGTGTTATACAGCATATTATATATTCATTTATTTGTGCATAAATGGTAAACATGGACATTAAAGTGGACTTGAAAATATAAGCTACATTTTAGTAAAAAAAACCCTAGCCATGGCTTCCAGAATATTTATGGATGCATTTCTAAAAACAATTCACAGAGCTATTTGTGCTGTGAAATTGTGTGAACATTTGTTCTGTGCATTTAAGTAACACCATCAATTTATACAGCGCTTTACATACTGTACATTCACATCAGTTCCGACTTTTTTAGCAAGCAAAACATCATCTAGTTAAAGTTTAAGTCTACATTTGTTAAGATATTGAGGTTGATTTACAAAAAAAATAGGCATGTTCACGCAAAAAAATGTGGGCATATTCACTTCAATTATCCAATCATGTGAAGATGAAACAGTAAAGTTTTAAAAACAGTTATTTTCTTTTCACATAACTGAAAAATTTAAGTGAATGTTCACATAACGTGTCCTTAAATAAATCAGCCTCAAGGTATCAGCCACTCAGGGAGTACATTGATTTGAAAGCTCTGTCTGCCTCATAGGGGGCTACTTATAAATATTGAAAATCAAATAAAGAATCCGATTCACCATAGGAAACTTCTCACATTACCTACATGTTTTCCTTACATTTTAACCTGCATAGACTTACACTGTGAAAAGTGAAATTAAAGCACAGAATCACAAAGAATCACAAAGCAGGAAGCAGTGCCTGAGTATGTAATACACAAATATAGATCCAATATGTATATATACAATTATAAACTTTACATGTACTGTATATGATGTGTTTTAAAGATTAGCTCTTATTTGTAGTGTTAAAGCGGAGTTCCAGCCTTTTTTGATGTTTATTAAAAGTCAGCAGCTACAAAAAGCATAGCTGCTGGCTTTTAATAAACGCACACTTACCTGCTCCACTGTCCAGCGACGTGCCGCACAAAGCTCCGCTCCTCCCCCCCCTCTGCCTCCATCCTAACTGTGGGCACCTGGTCATGACAGCTTTCGGCTTCACGGCCGGGCACTCACTGCGCATGTGCGAGTGGCGCTGCGCTACCTGATTGGACAGGTCCCAGGCGATCGCCTACAGGGAGGGGCCACCAAAAGGCTATATGACGTATCGCCTTAGCGCTCCCTGGGTGGAAGGAGGAAGTGGGACAGGAAGTCCCACTCCTCCTGAATCCCCCACTCCCCCCCCCAAAAAAAATTACATGCCAAATGTGGCGTGTAAGGGGGTGAGGAGTGGATTAAGCGGAAGTTCCACTTTTGGGTGGAGCTCCGCTTTAATTACATCATGCTGATCCCCTTTGCAAGTTTATGTAAACCTCACTAAAAGGACTAGAAATTTAGGTAACAAAGTTTTTTTAAATTTGGATGGGTTATCATTTTTAGTAAGTGTAATAAGTCAACATGGGCTCAGTCATTAGAAAGCAAAATATTATTTATAGAGTGAAGGAAAAACATTTATTTAGTAACAGTACAGTATATTATAGCACAACTGGTAATCGATCAGCCATAACCCATCGAGACATAGATTCCATTGAACCTTTGAAGGGTATGCTGTGGTATCTGACACCAATCCATCAGTAGCAAATCCTTTAAGTCCTACAAATAGTGAGGTGGGGTCTCTATGGATCAGACTTGTTTTTCTAGCATATCCCAGGGATACTCAAGTTGATTGAGATCTGTAGAATTTGGCCAAGTCAACTCCTCAAACTTGTGTTCGTCAAACCATTCTCAAAATTCATCATTCGGGGCCACCTTCTTCCATTGCTCCATGGTCCACTTTTGATGCTTACAGTATGTACCCATTGTAGACACTGTTGGCTGTAGACATGGGTCAGCATTGGCACCCTGACTAGTCTGCAGTTACACAGCCTCATATGCAACAAACTGTGATGAACTGTGTGTTCTGACACCTTTCTATTGAACCAGCATGAACTTTTTCAGCAGTTTGAATTACAGTAGCCCTTTTTTTGATTGGAATACACAGGCTTGGCTTCGCCCCCCCCAAATGCATTAATGAGCCTTGACCGCCTATGAACCTGTTGCCAGTTTTCCTTTTTTGAACCACTTTTGGCAGGTCCTGACCACTGCAGACCAGGAACATCCCACAGGAGAGGTAGGTTTGGAGATGCTCTGACCCAGTCATCCAGCCATTACAAATTATTCCTTGTCAAAGTCTCTCAAATCTTTACACTTGCTCTTTTTTTCTGCTTTAAACACATCAACTTCACAGACAATATGTTCACTTGCTGCCTAACATATCCCACTCATTTTCAGGTATCATTGTAACAAGATCAATGTTATTCACTTTACCTTTCAGTGGTCATAATGTTATAGCTGATTGGTGTAAAAGGCAGGTGCCATTATGTTTTGACCATGTACCTTAGGAGCAGTTGCTCCCTCTGTTCCCCCTTTAAAAACATGTTAAAAGTCAGTAATTCTATAGCTGCTTTGTGTTAATATAGTCCCATGTCAGTCATTAACTACCTCTGTCTAATGTGTGCAAAGCACGATAGTTGTAGCTTCTCTGTGTATATAATGTACATCGAATATTCCTTGACCAATTACATTGATTTGATGTTTTAGGCCAGAAGTCTATAATTAAACATAAAATACAATTTTTAAATTGCAGAAGAACTGCTTATCTTTATAATTTAGTTGTTATACATTGTGTTATGCCTGTTAAAGTACTTCAGTTCTTGTAACGTAATGTTAATGATGACCTCATTAGGCCTAACTCAATCAATCCTTAATAATGTTATCATTTTTGTAATCATCATGGGCTATATCAGATAAGATTGAAAGCTGTTTTTATGTGTCAATTGTTATCAACATTCTTAGGGATTAGGATGAGTTTATCTTAATATTTGTTATCTACAAAATAAAGCTAGAGAGCTACTTCTACAAGATTTGTAGTCAAAATGTCATTCTTCCCAAGGTAATAAAAGGCAAATATGTTCTTGGAGAATTGTAGGATTTAAATGGTGCACATCTGCAACCCATATGTTGTATGCTTTAAGGCTGCAGCCAAGAGGATTTTGGTACTAAAATAAATGTACTTCCTGTTGTAAAAACAGCAGCCATTTATTTTTTAAAGTCTAATTTTGAAGTATGTTTATCCCCCAAACAGGTTCCACATTCCTCTTCCTGACGTCTTCCTGTTTGCGTGACCATGATGTTATGATGATGATATGGCTCTATTGTAGGTTTAATACACTCCTAGTTGTAGTCTGCCGAAGGAGCATGATAAGGTCATGCTTCTTTTTGTGGACTGGTACGATCTGCATGGTACCTGGCCAACCTCTATTAACTGGGACATATGGAAAAGGGAGTAGGGACCAAAGTACATGTTAGGAAAAAAAGGCCCCAAGATCTACCCACATACATGTCCCACCATGTTGTGGATTTCCCTTTGACTCACTGGAAATGTAGTGCTCTGTTCCCCATAGGATGTGACATGAGGCTTAACACACTGTTGAGGCACAGAGGATGATTTTACAGGGAATAATAACAAGACTGCAGGGCATGGATAATGAATCTAACAATAAAAGGTTGGCAAGCTAGACCCTGTATGATGTTTAATTTGCAAAAGCAACATCTCCATGTTTCTTGGGGTGGGTATTCAAATGGTGACAACAGTGGAGTATTCCTACATGTGCCTTATAAGTCATTGGTAGTCTTTAATGGTGGCAGGATGAGAATGTAGAATGTTTACAAAAAGGAACACAGTTTATGTATAGCAAAAATTAATAGTATTGCTATTATTATTATTATTCAGGATGTCTATAGCACCAATAGTGTGCCCAGCCCTTTACAATATGATGGGAGACAGTACAATTACAATAAAGTTCAATATATACTGTAAGGATTAGGAGGTCCCTGCTTACAGGAGCTTTCAATCTAAAGGGAGGGGGTGGTGTTACAGAAGGTAACAGCTGTGGGGGGGGGTCTGTAGGAGGTGGCCAAAGTACACTTTTTCGGTAGAGGTAGGCTTTTCTGACAAAAAAAAAGAGTTTTCAGAGATTGTCTAAAGTTGACAGGGTAGGCACTAATTTAACATACTGGGGTAGGGTGTACCAAAGAATGGGAGAAGTTCTTAAGAGGTCCTGGAGGCAAGCATTGGAAGAAATAACAGGGGAGCTAGAGAGCAGGTTGGTTAGTAAGGTGTATGAGTCTAACAGCAGAATTCCAACTAAAGGGGGGACTAGCCTGCGTAAAGGTAGGCCAGTGAGAAGGGAGTGGCTGTAGTCAAGGCATTAGATAACTAGGAAGTGAATAAGTTGTTTTCTGGTGTTAGTTAAAAAGAGGCAAATTCTGGAAATGTTAGGCAATATTTAGCCAGTGGTCGGATCCAGGGCCTGGAGGAAGATTACACCTAGCAGCCTGCCATGTGTGGAGGGACACAAATTTGTGCTGTTGATTTCAATGCTAAAGTCATGAAGGGAAGGAAGGGGATCATGGAGGAGGAAACATCAGAAGCTCAGTTTTGGACAAATTACAGTTCCACCCACATTTTAAACTTTTCACCCCTGCATTTGTGACTACAGCTCAATTTATCATTGGGCACCTTTTTCCCAGCAATGTATGTACCTTATATTATCGGGCAATGCTCAGCTTCCCCTGTTCCTCACCGCAACAAGGTATGTCATTTCTGGCCAGCGACCGCTCATTGGCTCCTGGGATATGAGTTCATCAATCCCAGGAGCCAATGGGCATCCTCCACCTGCAGAATCACGATATTCATGCGCAGCACTTTCCATGATATGCGCATTCGCGAGTACCATGTCCCGAAAAAGGCAACAAGTGGGCTTCAGATGCCCACACTCAAGATGGGAGTGGGCTCAAGATGGGGAGTGGGAAGACCAAAGTAATTTTTTCTAACCAGAAAAAGAATACTAAAACTTACATGTATTACTCATAGCGATTTATATATGTCAACCATCACATGGGTGTTTAAAAAAAAAAAAAAACATCTGGAACTCCGCTTTAAGTTTGAGGAAATAGTGTGACATCTATACTGATATGTCACTCGGTAAATTTGTTATACATGAGGAGATTGAGGAGTGAGCTGGAATGTTGAGAGATAGACCTGGGTGCTGTTAGCGTAGAGATGGTATTGGAAACCATTGGAGGCTATAAACTGACCCGGGGAAGAGTTTCAGAGAGAGAATAGGAGAGGTCAGTACCTTGGGGTAATCCAATGGTAAGAGGAAGATAGAGTTGTAGGTGACACTGAAGGTGAAATGAGATAGGTAGGAGAAGAACTAGGAAAGAGAAGTGTCATGGAGGCCAAGGGAGTGGTGTTTATTGAGGAGGAGTGGGTGGTCAACTGTAGCAAAGGCTGTGGAAAGGTCTAGGAGTTTGAGTATGGAGTAATTTCCATTGATTTTAGCAGTTATTAGGTCATTTGTGAGTTTTATTAGGGCAGTTTCAGTGGGTGAAAGCCAGACTGGAGGGGGTCAAGAAGGTAGTTATTAGTAGCAACTTACACAGTTGTGGACAAGGGGTTCAAAAAGCTTGGATGTAAATGGGAGCAGAGAGATTAAGTTGTTCAGACAATCAGTCAGTTAGGGTTTTTGTAAGTATGGGGGTAACCAGTGCATGTTTGAGAAGGGAAGTGTCTGTGATGAGGGGGAGATAAAGATGTGGGTTATAGAGTGTAGGATTGTCAGGGAAGCTAGTAGATCAGACTGTGTGACTGCATAGAGGAGATCAGAAACGCATATAAGTGAAAGAAAAGGGTATTTATTAAAAAGGTGACAAACAAGTGAAAACAACCAGTGCACAACCCACAACAAATAATATGTATATATACAAATGCAGGGGAGATACCATAAACGTAACAAGCCAGGCCAAGGTCATACACCAGGGGATACCAGCAGGATGGGGGAAAAGGAGCCAGACGGACAAGGAGAGCAAGGATGGATAGGCTGCGGGCAGGGATCCAAAGGAAACCAGAATATAGACGGGACAGGTCCAGGAAGGGCTTGGGATAAGGATCAAGTTGGGTCAAAAGCAGGCTCAGGTCAGGTTTGCAGGCTTAGGGTCAGGACGATAGATAGATAGTAAGGCGAGGTGATCTTGTACTCGCCGGGTATAAGTCGAGGTATCAGTGATTAGGTTTAAGTCACACCTGAGCGCAGCAAGAGCCATACGCTCCACACTGCCAGGATCCATCCGCTGGTGGAGACCAGTACTGCGTCCCAAAGGTGATATAACACCAGCAGGGAGAAGTTCTCCTGACAGTTCCAAACTGCCAGGAGACACCTGCTGGTGAAACGCAGTACTGTGGCAAAACAATAATAATAAATATCACCAGCGGATGGAACCTTTCCTGACAAGGATAGAGCAGAAAATGGGCCGTAGTAGTTGTGAGGGAACAGGGTCCACTAGACAGAAGAGTGTGAAACTGATAAGGTTGTATGTAGCACCCTCTAGTGTGCTAGGAGAGCTGGTAGCCAAGTCTGGGTGTGTCTTGGGATCTGGGTTGGGAGTGGTTTAGAGTAGTAATGGGAGAGAAGAGATGAAAGAGATGCTGGAGGGGAGGTGGAGCCACCTGGGGTGTCCTGGGGAGCCCTGACCAATCCCCAATTTGGATTGGCAGGCCTCCTCAAATACTCAGAGTCAGCACAGCTGGGGAAAAGTTGATTGAGTGGAAGAATGGAGACATGGGGGGGGTGACTTTGGGCCTGGGCTTAGGTGTGAATGGAGCCCTCCAAGAAAATGCGGAGGAGTCCTGGACAGGAAGCACAGGAGGAGCAAGAGAATACAGCGGAAGAACACTGCTGGACAAAACTTCCAGGAGTTCCACAGAGGCAGCCAGGAGGGCTGGTGAGTGAGCACACCGTCAGGAGGACTGGGAGGCATGCCTAAGAGGACTGAGATGCAGCAGTCTAGGATGGGTGCAGAGCCAGTCTGAAGGATGGGGATGTCACGGGTAGTGGAGTGAGGCAGCTGCAGCCAGGAGGGCTGGCAGGGCCTGAAGAGGTGGTACTGGGAGCAGTAGCCACAGTGACAGCTAGCACTGGGACTTTTCTATTTGATACACCATAGAGGCCCGTGGTCCAGTGTCAGGCCTACAGTGCTGGCTAGTCTGGAGAAGGAAAGAGAGGAAGCGATGTGCAGGAGGAGTGCAAGAGCATAGGTTGTATTTTGACTCACATGAAATATTCAAGAAATTAATAGTATCATTAAAATTCTAAATATGGATTTACCATAATTCGGCAGTATTCAATAAAATAAAAATAAATCTTCTCATTCACTGTTTATCACCCCGATTTGGCTATCATCTTTGTAATGTTACCAGTGGTATTTAGTTTCATTTGTATTTCTCCCTTTATAATGGCTAAGAAATATTTCAACTGCCGTGAACAGAAAAAGCCTGCAAATTAGCATTGGCATGATAAAGCATCATCCGCTGGCAGTTGGCCTTTAACGATACTGAAAAAATGTCATTCAACTGATACGTCTGTAACAGTTCTGTGCTTTTAGCTAAACCTCAAGCAGAGCAAGTTCAGCAATGTTAGTCAATGCCAGTCGACAAAAGTTGTTCATCACGCAAAGTACAAACATCAGCTTTGACAGCAAGCCTTTCAATAAAAGCAAATGTGATGCTCAGTAATTGTCATTGTTTTGCATGCTCACGTTCATCTTTTAACAAACATAGGTTTTCAGAATCCACAAGCAACCTTTTTTGTTATTTAAGTCTTATCATTGCTGCTAATGTAATGAAATGTGCATTTGTTTATTCATAATATGGCATTCATCACTTGCAAAGAAACTGATTTCCATTTATTTATTTCAGTTCCCTGTGTGATATAGAAATTCTTGCTAGACTTGAAAATCTTCCAAATCTGGCTATAAAAATGTATGCCCACGAGTATAACTGCCCAAAGTATGGACAAAGAAAAAATTCATAGCAACGAGTTTCTGGAGGCTAAATAAATACTGGAAATGCAATTCAGACTAATGGGACCAAAGGTTGTAGGCTTTACATTTTACCAATATACCTGATTATGACCCCTACTTACAATAACCCTATATTTGTTCTTTCAAAAAATGTTAATGGAGAAAAACCTGGCACTGTGACCCTAATGTATGGTATTTTATCCTCTTCTGATACAAAATATTAGCCCTAACTTTAAACCATAGAAATCCCCGAAATATTAGTGATCTGAGACAGGTTTAAAGGGAGGGATGGTCCAACATCATATCTTATGCCTCGTACACACGATTGGAATTTCTGATGGAAAAAGTCAGATGAAATTTTTTCATCAGATATTCCGTATATTACGACCGTGTGTATGCCCCATCGGACATTTTCCGTCAGAAATTCCAATGAAGTTAGAAAGAGAACATGTTCTCTTTTTTTCAGACGAAAAAATATCGGAAATTCTGTTTGTCTGTATGGAACTCTGAAGGAGAAAAAAACATGCATGCTCGGAAACAATTTGACGCATGCTCGGAAGCATTGAACTTAATTTTTCTAGGCTTGTCGTAGTGTTGTATGTCACCGCGTTTTCAAAGGTCGGAATTTGGTGTATGCAAGACACCTTGAACGGAATTTCGTCGGAAAAACCTGTCAGTTTATTTCGACGGAAACTCTGATCGCGTGTACAGGGCATAAGGCTCTATGCACACTGGAGCTCATAAACGGTCGTTTTTTGGAGTTTGGGAATTTTTTTTCAAAAGCCCAAAAACTCCACTCTATGTTATCCTATGTGTCCATGCAAAAATTGATGTTTTTGGACGTTTCACAGCAGTGGAGTTTATGGGCTGTTTTCTGAATGCCCTAAAATCACATTCAGGAGTCGTTTCCATGACCACAAAAACCGTCAAACGCTCATAGACGTCAATAAACACTCAAAAACGTGTCTCACCAGCGTTTTTTAGCATTTTTGATTCATTGAAAAAAAAAGAAAAAGAAAAAAAAAGAACAAACGCTAACGGGGGAAAACAATAAAAACGCTAATAAACGCTACTCACTGCAAAGCTATTGCCATTTTTAATAATAGTGCAAATCTAATATGCTACAAGAAAACTTTTTTAGAAGTTATACAATGTTCAGGGAGTTATTAAAGAGGATGTAAACCCAACATTTCATATTCTTGATATGTGCCTGCTGTACCATGTACTTGTATGAAAATGTATCATGTTCTCTTTGTATTGCTTCCTTTGTGTGAAATCCCTGGTGTTCCTTCCACTCCCTCTCCTTTTTTATTACAAACTTACCACACTGAGCAGGAGAACACAGCATGGTCAGTTCTCTAGCAGTGCTAGGAACTTGTCCTGACACGCTCCCCTTTTGCACAGCCTGTTCTCCTCCAATGATAAGACGTGTCCTACCAAACACCCCCTACACAGCCTTTCACTGGGAAGTCCAGTGTGCTTCTGTTTCTACTCCCCTAGCTCTTATGCAGGTGAGAACAAAGGAAATGCGATCAATTATAAAAAAAAAATGGAAAAGGGGTATTTATAATGTTTTTTTTTTATATCTATACACAAATGTTTTGCCATGCAGTTATATTTTAAACTGAATGGGTTGTTTTGAAAGGTGGTGGTTTACATATACCTAAAATTAAATAGTTCACATACGTTTTCCAGCTTGAATTGTAAATGTTTTAACCATGGGCCTGATAAACTATACATGGTGACATGCCAGTAGCAGGGCAGCACAGAGCTGCTCACTGCCTTCTCCTTCTGGTGAGTGACACTCATTACAGGGTTACCTGGTGACTGCCTCCTCCCTTCTACAAGGCAGAGGTAAACAAGGTAGAGTGAGAAGGAAGAGAGGAGGCAGCTCTAGTCTCCCTCTGGTAAGCGTCTGTACACACTTATCAGAGGGAGTAGATATGTGCCTTGGCAGCCAGGTGGAGATCTAAAACTAATATCTGAGCTACATTGTAGCGCAGAAATTAGTTTATAGGGCATAGAAACTGTGACATTCCTATGAAAAAAAAATCACAATTTGTTGTACACTTTTGGTGTACGTGTCGCAAATCCCCATAAACATGGCTGTACTATGTTTATTGGGTACACGTTAAAGGCGTTGTAAAGCTTTGTTTTATTTTCACCTTAATGCATTCTATGCATTAAGTTGAAAAAACACCTGGCTGTCACGGGGCCCCCAGCCCCCTGTTTTACTTACCTGAGCCAGTTCACCTGCTCTGCGTGTCCCCCGGCGTCCTCTTCTCCACAGAGTCTCTGCATTGATTGGATAGATTGATAGCAGCGCAGCCATTGGCTCCCGCTGCTGTCAATCAAATCCAATGACGCTGTGTCTATGGACGCCGACTGTATCACACGGGAGCACACCCGCAAGCTAACCCCCTCGGGAGAGAGCTTCCCCGAGGGGGATAGCTATTGCGGGGAGGAGCCAAGACAGCCACTGAGGGACCCCAGAACAGCAAGATCGATGCCACTCTATGCAAAACAAACTCCACAGTGAAGGTAAGTATGACATGTTTGTTATTTAAAAAAAGAAAACCTTTACAACCCCTTTAAGTGCATATCATGCGTGTGCCAAAAAAGACAGAAAAACTATACTTTCTTGGGCCCAAAATGTTCAGCAAAGACATAAAAACGTTGCAGTTTAAGGTTGCCTGTGTATTGTTCTGACTTCATTTAAGATCAGTCCACATTTTAGGAGACATTTATGCAGAAATCCAGGTAATTTCAAAGGATTTGCAAAGTTTTTTCTGCATTTGCTTTGCCATAAATCCCATCTCGTTTTCACAGGTAATTGTATCTTATCTGTGCTTGCACATGCTTGAATTTTAGCACAACTCAAGTTAATTCAGCGAATTATATAACCAGACATTTATTTGAATCCACACTCCCAGCGGACACATTTTGGAATATAGACAGAGGTGGTTTTGAAGGTACTTTCCAGCCCTTCATCTTTTATACCTGCAATGCAGTAATTCTAAGCAAAGCAGCAACTTTGTAGAGTAAACATTTTAAATTCACATTATCTATCATTATATAAAATCCAGGCTTTTGTTTATTCATTAAAACTCCAACATATCAGGTAAAATATTTGCATAGTTTACTCTCTTAATTGGAGCATTTAGGAATTAAGAGATTATGTTATGAACTGTGAAGGAAAACTATCCTATACTTTTTCACTTCAAAGTATTAAGTAAAATTAGCATATAGTTTTCATTGTATCTGGCCTTATATTTACAAAAACGGTATGACCAACTGTGTTAGGTTTGTAATCTAATTGTTTTCAGCGTAACAATGACCATTGGAAAGACTTCACTGCCTGCCCACTCAAGTGGTCTTTCCTTTAAAGCTCAATTATAATTAAAAAATAAATTACAGCTAGACTTTTGTTTTCATTTTGATCAGTTCCTATGTTAATATTTTACCTTTATTGTCTTGAGGCCCAGTGCTTTTCTCTTTAAATTCCCTTGAGTCTCATAATGTGTTTTTTTTTTTTTTTTTCGTTTTGGCAATGTTTTCGTTTCACACATAATATCAATAATATATGTTTTGTAGTCCACCCTAATATATTATATATATGTTTTAGTGATAGATTGGGCTTTAAGTCGGTAGCAAGTTTGTATGCTTTTTATTCTTTCTTGTAATTTGTACATCCCCATATATTTTCCACAAAATATAGTTAAAAAATTGTGCTGATTAATATTATATCACAATAGTGTAAATTTTATGGTAATGTTAAAGCTCAAAGTGAACATATTTGTTTTACTTTAGGATAACTTTATTCCTCTTTCGAGATAAGATAAGTAGGTTTAACTAGGGCACAAATTAGTATGATGACAACTTTTTTCATAAGTTTGCGATCACTAAAAGTCCAAATGGCATTGCATTCACTTACATGAGCATTTGGTGCTTGCACTGTGAAGGCAGATCATCCAAGATCATTTTTGTTACATGGTGAGACAAGGTATGGTACCTTCCTGATGTTGAGTACGTGGCCTGATATGTTTCAAGAGGGGGCCAGCATTTGTCTCCCCCTTTCCTGGCCAGTCAGGTTTCATTTCATGCTTGGATGAGGGTTTGGTTTGGATTCCGGGGGAAACCCCACATCATGTATTTTTTTCCTAGGGCACACCCTTAAAATCCACAAACAAACCTTCATCTAGATAAGGGTTCTGTATTAAAATTTTAGGGGTAGCCCATATGAAATTTTTGGTGTTTTTTGTCATTCTTGCTACTACATCAAAAGTAACATTTTAGAAAGAAAAACTGTTGTTCATATACAGTTTTAAAAAAAACTCTAAAAATATATTTTGGAGGTCCCCATGCAATGTTTTACAAACAAATTTCAACATACCAGTGAACTTTTTTATACCAGCAATTAAAATTGTATTTTTATTTCTAAATGTAACTTTGTTGTAGTACATACATTGTAGTATACATTGTACAGGTGAGCAACTTCACATGAGGGTTTAGGACATATCCCAGGCATGTTATTAAAAGAATTAGGCATTTTTAATGTTTAACTTTATGCATTAGGGCACTACTCCCTGCAAACAATATATATATATATTTTTTTTTACATTAGTACAATTACCCCAGAGCAATGCCAATCCACTGATGTCTACTTGTCTGATGTCTGACAAGCCCTTGCCTATTAACCTTTGAAATGGTCAAGATTGATTTGAAAGATTTGCTTTTTATTGATTTCAATAGGGTTTTGATTAGAATTCAAACTTGTGAGCTGTTCCGCGAACATCTTCTAAATCAGAAGTCTAAGACTGATGGCCCCCCAGCTGTAGAAGTCCCATTATGCCCCTGCCCATGGGAGTAATTCTTGTAACTGTCAACCTTGCAATGCCTCATGGGACTTGTCGTTTCGCAACAGCTGGAGGGCCATCAGTTTGAGACCCCTGTTCTAAATCAAACTCAGGTATGTTCAGCTCATCCCTATTTAGTAACACAACATTACTGGATGTAAGAAACATAGATATATATATATAATTGGGTTGACTTAAGATTGGCTGTAGCCAAAAATGTAAATACAGAAAACACATGTAAAAGAAGATATACTATATATATATATATATACTATACTATATATATATATATATATATATATATATATATATATATATTATATAATATACTATACTATACTATATATGTATATATATACTATATATATACTATATATATATATATACGGCTCAACGCGATTGGCACTGTGCTGACAAGCCATTCACCTCTGCAGCTAAGGGTTCGGATCGCGGTCTCGGCTACATGTGAATTGAGTTTGGTGGTCTCAGCCCAGCTCCCGGTGGGTGTGCTATGCAAGGTAAGCCTGCGCTTAGTACGCCCACCCCCCTCCCACAAAAACCATCACACTTACACACGCAGTCGAAATTGGGTTAACATGCACGCACTTTGACCACGCTGTCTCTAAAAAGAGAGGCGAAGGACTAACGGGGCTGGTTGAGCGGGCTAATCCTCTCACTCCCTTATAGGGTGTCCCTCTGCCCCGTTGGGCTTCAAAGCGGAGCAGGTAAGGCGGGCTGTGTGGGAGGACCCCCTCACACACCCGCCATTGCCACCCGGGGCATGGAGAAAGGTGGCAGATTGCCCCTGGGGGAGGCCTGCCTACTCCCAACTCCTGCAGTCCGGCTCCTCTCTCGAGTACACGCACAAAATACACTTAAAAAAAAAGGAAGATATACTTACCTGTCCTGGTAGCCATTCTTGGAATCTTTCATACCACAGCTACCCTTGAGTACGTGTCTCACACAGTATCAGATCAGAAGTTTTAAAATAAATGTCCTCTAGCTGGGGAGATGCAGTAAGATTGCTCAATTCTTGGAATCTTTAGTATGTTGCTAAGCAAAGCCAAAGAATTTTTTTTTTTTTCTATTTTGTGCGTGTACTCGAGAAAGGAGCCGGACTGCAGGAGTTGGGAGTAGGAAGGCCTCCCCCAGAGGCAAGCTGCCACCTTTCTCCATGCCCCGGGTGGCAATGGTGGGTGTGTGAGGGGGTCCTCCCATACAGCCCGCCCTACCTGCTCCGCTTTGAAGCCCAACGGGGCAGAGGGACTCCCTATAAGGGAGTGAGAGGATCTAGCCCGCTCAACCAGCCCCGTTAGTCCTTCGCCTCTCTTTTTAGAGACCGCGTGGTCAAAGTGCGTGCATGTTAACCCAATTTCGAGTGCGTGTAAGTGTGGTGGTTTTTGTGGGAGGGGGTGGGCGTACTAAGCGCAGGCTTACCTCGCATAGCACACCCATCGGGAGCCGGGCTGAGACCACCAAACTCAATTCACATGTAGCTGAGACCGGGATCCGAACCCCTAGCTGCAGAGGTGAATGAAAGCCAAAGAATCTTCACATTCAACACACTTCTCAGTTTGTTGAATGCCTACAATCCCCAACTCACTTTTTCGCCTCCTGACCCCTACGTTATTAGAGGATTTTTCTGTGTTTGTAATTATTAGTGACAAAGATTAGCCAACATATGTAAGGTCATTTCTGTACTATTCCGAATTTCTGCATTCACGTAACTATTAGATTGTAAGTTCTCAAGAGCAGGGCCCTCCTAACCCTATTGCATTGTATTGAAACTGTACTGTGTCCCTTTCTATTAAAAATCAAACTGCAAATTCTGAATAATGTTATTAATAATAATAGTAATAATAATAATAATATGAGCAATAGAAAAATTGACCAGACCTTCTGTTTCAATAGACCAGGCCACTCATAAGTTACAAAGGCAGCTAACCTTTTAGTTACTTTTGCAGTTTCTCATATTGAATGTTCTAAAATTAAAAAGAGAAAAATATATTTGATGTTATTATGTCTAAGAGATTTAGGCTACATCTGTATGCTAAGTGTTATGTCTTCCTTGCATTATAGGCCTGCATTAAACTGTATTGTTTTAGGTTATTTTATAGAGTCCATTATATGCTTTTACAACTACCCATAAAGATATGTGAAAAACAACTTACATTTTGTCACTGGCATTTTCCTTTAAGACCCATTTTACTTAATACTTTGAGTACAGCATTTCTGCAGTGTCATTTTCATGGTCACGCTATGAATATTCAAATGAATTTTGCAGCACAATAATGTGTTTTGATAAAACTCTGCAAATGCCTGTTTTCCATGATCTGCCAGTTTTTGCACCTGTCCCTTTTATTTTATTGTTGCATTGCTTACCATGTATTATATTTTAATTGTAAATGCTCCGACATTCAGGTCTCATGCCTAGACCATAATAAGTTACCATTTATTATGGTTAGTAATAGGTCTGTTCTCATGTATCCAAGATGTGATGACATTGTCAGCAGCAATTTATGATCCTGAATATAACCATTTCTGCAGCATGCTTTTAGATTCTTTTTTTTCCCATGATGACAATGGATTTCTGAACATTAGAGAGTGGACATATTTTCTTAGTATGTTTTTGATATCATGCAATGGTGTATTCAGTCAAGCTTTATGCATTAAACAAACAGAGGAATCTAGGGGGTATACTGGATATTTTGATCTTGTGTAACTAAAACAAGATGTCAGCTTACATTAGATTTGAAAACCTCCAAATCTATTTTAAATACTTGTGGGCCTATTCAATAATGCAAGGCAAACAATATTGATAATGTATACAGTACAATAGCCAGCCTCAACCAATCAGACATAATACACTAATCTGGCTGCTGTATAGGTCACTGCGGTTTTCAGATCAACATTGATTTTTGCAGTGCCTTATTCAGTAAAATAATTAAATGGAAACTATAATAGTTGTTGGGAATTTTTGAAGATTTACAAAACTAATAATTTATATTGTTTTTATTTTTTGTTAAAAATGTTATGTTACAAATAAAAACCTAGTATAAAACAACAGATATTGCAAATATTTTCAAGAAATCCTATAGCTCTTTATACGCAATTAGAAATAAGGAAACACCACAGCAGGAGATTCATAGGAAACTTAAAATACAACATTATTTAATAGAAGTAAATCTACCAAAGATAACAGCAGAAAACACAGAAATATTAGAAGGCCCAATAACACAAGAAGAAATTAAAGAGGCCTTTAAAAAAAATACCAGGAGGGAAAAGTCCAGGACAGGACGGTTTCACAATAAAATATTATAAAAAATTTAAAGAGCAATTAGTACCAGTATTATGTAGTTATTTTAACAACATAGGAGACAATGAGGAAATCAGAAAATAATCTCTCCTAGCAAATATTACACTAATACCCAAAATAGGTAAAGACAAATCTATTGGTTCCAGCTACCGCCACATTGCGTTACTAAATGCAGATGTAAAACTATACACAAAGGTGTTGGCAGCAAGGTTAAAAAACCTGATGCCGGACCTAATAAACGAAGATCAATTAGGTTTTGTTCCTGGTAGGGAGGGAATAGACAATAATATTAGAACTATGTTATTAATGCGTAGAGGTCAAAAGAAGAAACCCCCAGTCTTGCTCATGTCAATTGATGTAGAAAAAGCATTTGACAGGGTAGACTGGGTTTTTTTGATGGATACATTAAGAAGCATGGGGATGGGTGTAAGATTTATGAGATGAATTGAAAATCTCTATAAGTACCCTACGGCTAGGGTTAGGGTGAATGGAAGTATGTCGTCCAAGTTTGAGATGTTCAACGGCACACGACAGGGCTGCCCGCTCTTGCCCCTCCTGTATGTAATCGCACTGGAGCCGTTGTTGGAAAAAATAAGGAATAATGTGGATATAGGAGGGGTCAGGGTGGGAGACAAGGTGCAGAAGGTGGCAGCGTACGTGGACGACATACTTATACATATAACCAAGCCCAGGTTGTCATTACCAAATATAATAAAATAAATCAAAGATTATGGTGAGCTTACAAACTTTAAGATAAACTCTACTAAAACTGTAATACTAAGAAAGGCCTGGTGTATAGCATGCTTTATCCTAGCCGCCTGAAGGTGATTCATAGTGGATCTGCAAAATTTTTTGATTCTCCGGTGGAAGCGGTGGATTGGCTAGATTCGCTGGCCTAGAGTTCTGCTGAAGTCGGGGGTTGAGATGGCGGTGTGGTTGACCTAGGAATGGAAGTTACTTACCTCTTTATAATGTCCTTGCTGGGAGCAGTGGTTCCTTGCTGCAGTGTTTGTGCACTTTGCTCCGGTTACACTTTGATGCTGAACTTCATGGATGAATACCGGCTGGAATGTTCTGCGTGGTCAATTATCCGTTCCTGACAGGAGCAACAGATACTGATACGTACGGATTGAAATATCTACATGTTTCCCTGAAACTCCCCTGATTTTTCTTTTTTTTTTTCTCTTTTGGGACGTTCCACATCTGTTTTCTACGTTTTTGGGTATAAAGTTTCTCCAGCGGAGGTTCAGTTTTTTAGCTTGGTTCGCCTGGAGTAAACAGGGTGTTGGGATTTTTGTGATGTTCTTCTTTTTTTTTTTACATTTTTTTTTCTTTTTTTCCTGGTATGTTTTTTTGCCTTCTCCCTGTTCTTTTGATGTCTGAGACATTAACTTTTTGCATTCACCCTTTCTCTGCTTCGGGGCCTTGCTCCATGTGCGTGTGCGTGGTGCAATGTGTGGTGCCTTCTATGACATGTTCTTTTGAACTACTGTATTATGTTACCCTGTGGCTCTCTGTGTCCAGTCTCCCCCCTCCTGACCAGCTTGGTTTGCATGCTCCTCCTATTGTTATATTTTACCTTACCCAACTTAATGAATGACATTAAGCTTGTATCGTGGAATGTCCGTGGTTTATATTCAAAGGCTACAATATCTTAAATCTCTGCTTTCTGCACAACAAGGTAGGCATATACAGTACATTTTTACATGAACATTTTGAAAATGAAGTTCCACAGGGATTTTATGGCCAAGGAAAATGAGCCAGAATGAAAGGGAGTTATATCATAAAAAAAATAATTGTTGAACATACCGTATTTTTCGGACCATAAGATGCACTTTTTTGCCCCAAATGTATGGGGGAAAATGTACCTGTGTCTTATGGTCCGAATACTGAATGGACAGCCCCCCCCCCGTCACCGCCATTTAACATACCGGGGGTAGCAGAACATCAGCGGGCTCACAGGATCCATGGCGGCATATCAGCTCGGGAAGCGGGCGGCATGTTATCACGTGAAGCGGGCGGCATGTCGGCTCGTGAAGCGGGCAGCATGTCAATACGGGAAGCCCCAGGAAGCATTGCGCCATGTCCAGTGCACACCACGGCGTCACTACGTATTGCTCCGTGCTCCATGCTCTCCTGAGTCAGCTGACCCCTGAATCAGCTGACCATAATAGTGTCACCTCATTGGTCTAAAAAAACTAAATTCATTTACAGTAATAAGGAATATTTACAGTAACTGAATACTGGTAACACTGACCAGGTGCCAGCTCAGCCACCCAGTTTAGGGACCAGGAGCCAGCCCAGCCACCCAGTCTAGGGACCAGGTGCCAGCCCAGCCACCCAGTCTAGGGACCAGGTGCCAGCCCAGCCACCCACTTTAGAGACCAGGTGCCAGCCCAGCCACCCAGTCTAGGGACCAGGTGCCAGCCCAGCCACCCACTTTAGAGACCAGGTGCGAGCCCAGAAACGTTTTTTTTAGAATTTTTCTCCTCTAAAACCTAGGTGCGTCTTATGGTCCGGTGCGTCTTATGGTCCGAAAAATACGGTACATATATATTGAAAATGCACAAGTAGGTACACCTAAAAGCAATGCATTTGAACACGATTAAATAGAACAGCAACTGAATGCTGGATTACACTAGCCTCAAAATTGGAGGTTACAGTAAATGTGTGGTCACAGATGATCCCAACATGTTTCGGAGATGTAGGTATTCAATTCCTTCTTCAGGGGTTTTTTACAGGCTGTTTGTTCTATTCAAAAAGATGTACATAGAGAAAACGCATAAATATATATATATATATATAAATGCTAGAAAATAAATATGGATGTATATATAAGTACAGCAGGTAGGCAGCAAAACATCTATTCATGGGACATTTGGAATTCATCATACTCACAGAGGATCATGTCCTTAGAAATACAATACACATTAGTAGTTCACAAGTAGGAGGGGCTTGCATCTCTGCATTCACTCAGTTGCATGAGAGATTCTGGGAACCACAAGTGAGTCTGCAATAATGCATCTGACATTCACTAAGGGTAATGGAATTCCTAAGAGGCCTTTCTGTGAAAAGTAGTACATGCTACTTCTCGGCCTTTTGGCTAAGATCCAGTGTAGTTCTGCTGCATTCGGTGATTAGCCAAGAGGTGCCCGGGGTACCCGACGGTCGGCCTTGGGGGATCGTTCCTCTTCGGAGGGGCCCCCCCTTGCTGCTATTGGCCTTAGGCTTAGTCCCCGGGCAACGGGAAGCGATCGCCTTTTCTCAAGGCGTTTGTCGGTCGGTTGGCGGAGCCAGGGGGTTCCCCTTGTGGGGCCCCCTAGGTGGGCGAGCGGATCGGAGGACCTTCTTCCAGGATGGCGAACCGTGGCCTGAGGGATTCGCTGCGGTTTCTGGTGATGCCTGGCTTCCAAGGACAAGTGACGTTGAAGACGGTGTTTGTGGACATCCTGACGGATACCTTCAATGTTAAGGTGAGGGATGTATTATGTCTGCAAGACTTTCCCAATCAAGGTATTTATGACGTCACATTTTCATCCACAGCGATGTGCTGGAATGTGTTCGAAGCGGCGGATAAAATGAAAGGTGAAGGAGTGCTGAAACTGGTCCAGGTAATCCCACTGTTTATGGAAGAGGACAAAATGATAGTGGTACACATGTATAACCCTTTTGCTGACCCTTTGCTGGTGAGAGCTTTCTTGGAGAACTATTGCGAGAATTTAAGGGGGGGGGGAACCAGTGTTGAACAGATACAAAATCTGGACGGGTAAATATCGTTTTTATGGAAGATTTAAGCTGGACCCAACTTGTATAGGGGGAGTGAGGCGGCCGCCTCCTGTCTTTACAATTGGGGGAGAACGGGGGTTCTTGTTTTATCAGGGCCAGCCTAAATATTGCCGTAAGTGTTTGAGGTATGGCCATACTAGTGACGATTGTGAGGAGGCGGAACGTTGCAGGCTGTGTCAGCAAGTGGGGCATAAAGCCAAGGTTTGCAAGGCTGGGAAAGTTTGCGATATCTGCAAGCGGGCTGGACATCTGGCTAAACAATGCCCGGAATATGAGAAGGAGCGTAAAAGGTATCAGAGTACCAGATTGGGAGGAGAGGCAAAAGAGCAGAGGGGCAGACAAGAAGGGGGGGCTGAGCAGAAGGCTCCCAAAGGGGGGCATGCCAGCGAAACCTCGAGGTCCGTACCCAGTGACGCTCCACCCAGTGACGCGGCTGGGGCGAGTGGCGGAGCGAGTGAGCCAAGTGCGGACGCAGCAGCGGATGATGCCGGTCACGGCTCTGCAACCCCTCAGATGGCAGAGGGTGATGTAGGGGATCACGCGGGTGGTCCTAGTGTGGATGGCCAAGCCCCTCATGAAGAGGATATGGAGGTTAGCGGTGCGGCGGAACCCCCCCGGATCTACCGGGTGGAGTGGAGATCGTGATCGAGGGTGGTGAGCAGAGCGACAGCCCGACTTATAGTCCCGGTGGAGCATCTGTCCTGATCGGCGACATTTCGTCTAGCGAAGAGGAGGAGCAGGAGGACATGGAAGATGAGGAGGAGGATGACGACGAGGACAGGGACAGTGAGAAGAGTTTGGAATGCGGCCAGCGGATGGATTTTACCCCGGGGGCAGAGACCCAGGTGTCCGGTAAACGGACTCGGGCGGATAAGGGTGGGGTGGAAAGCGGGGAGGAGGAGTCCCTGCACATTGCCTTTCCTGGGGCTTCCGAAGAGGAAGTCGCCAGTTCACCTGGACTAAGGAGAAGCCGGAGAGTGAGGAATGAGAAGTCTGGACAGCAGAAAGATCAATGTTAAAAATTATGATGGCTGGTTTCTTTTGTCCTTTGATAATGGCTTTAATTGTGGCCATGCTGAATGTAAGGAGCCTGAAGTCCGGTGTTAGGAGAGCGTTGGTTATGGACCATTTGGAAGCAGTAAAAGCGGATATCATTTGTGTACAGGAATGTGGCATAGACGATCTGCACGGGGTCACTAAATGGAGGAAGGGGGTGGCTGTGTGGACACCCTGTTGTGAATCGAGATCAGAAGGTCTTGGGGTGCTAATCAAAAATGATAATGTGAAAGTGATAGCACATGAGGAGGTGGTGCCTGGAAGATGTTTGGCCGTGACATTGGAGTATGAGAACAGGAGGTTGAGACTTTTTAATTGTTACGCTCCTGCAGATAAAAGGGGGCGGAAGGATTTCCTTAACACGCTAAAATTACAACTGCCGGGAAGAATACCAACTATTGTGGTGGGTGATTTTAATTGCGTGCGGAAACAGAGTGACAGGCATGGAGTGGGGGAGGGAGGAGGTGTGGATGTGATGTAGCCGTGGTGGTGGAAGGGGAACATTCAGCACATACCTTTTGGTCAGATAAAGGGACCGTATCGTCTCGGATTGACTTCTGTTTTGTGTCAGAATTTGTGGAGGTGAAGGGGTGTGAAGCAAAACCAGTTCTCTTTTCGGATCATAAATTGCTGTCTTGCAAGTTGGAGTTGGGTGCAGGAGTGACATTTGGTAATGGGCTATGGAAATTGAACGTGTCTGTATTGGAAGATGAGGAGGTGTGTGGGAAAGCTTGTACTTACCTGGAGGGGTTGGTGGAGTGTAAGAAAGACTTTAAAGATATCCTTGAATGGTGGGATTGGGTGAAGGACCGTTTGGCAAGGTTCTTGCAGAAAATGTGCAGTATGAAAGCTAAGGAAAAAAGAGAAAAAGAGTTAATGTTGATAAGGAAGCTACATTTTTTGTACAAATGCAAGAAAATAGGGGTGGAGGTGGATGATGAACTAAAAGAAGTGAGGACTGAGAGGGAGAAATTCCTGAAAGATAAAGGGAAAAGAATTGTCTTTAATGTTAAGATAAAGGAAATGGAAGAAGGAGAGCGGTGTTCGAGATATTTCTTTAAAAAAGCCTACTCAGGGAGAAAAGTGATGGCTTCTGTGTTGGTAGGGGAGGAGGAGGTGAAGGGTGAAAGGATGGTGGAGGAGGTCTTTTCATTCTATAAAGATTTATATGATGTACAGGAAGGTGTGGTGGAGGAGGAACAAACTGAATATTGTAGCGTGCTTGGAAAGTGTTTGGGGAAGGAGGAGGCTGAGGGGTTACTGGATATAGTAACTGAGTTGGAGGTGGAAAGCATACTGAAAAGCATGCAGAAAAATAAGACCCCGGGGAGGGACGGGTTCCCTGTGGAACTCTATTTGAAGTTTTGGCCGGTATTGAAAAGGCATCTGATCGAAATTGTCCAGCATTGTGTGGTAACTGGGGAGTTGTCCCCAACAATGAAGGAGGGGGCAATTACCTTGTTTAAAAAGGGTGATCGAAGGGAGATAAAGAATTGGCGCCCGATTACTCTATTAAATGTTGATTATAAGCTGGTGACCAAGCTATTGGCCAAGAGGATGAGCTTAGTGGTTAATAAATTGGTGGGGGAGGGGCAGGTTTGCGCTGTGCCCGGGAGGAGAATGACGGATATTTTAATCCTGCTAAGAGATCTGATTTCCTATGCGCAGTCTAACAATATGTCTTTGGCGTTAATGGGGATAGACCTAGAAAAGGCCTATGACCGAGTTGCACATTCCTTTTTATTTAAGGTATTGGAAGAAATGGGAATTCCACCTCCCTTTTTAAGAACCTTGAGAGGTTTGTACACTGGAATTATGAGTCAAGTGGTGGTTAACGGTAACTTAACAGATTTCTTCCCTGTTTTGGCTGGAGTAAGGCAGGGCTGTCCGCTCTCGCCTATTTTGTTTATTTGTGCGATCGGCATATACAGAAGGACAAGAGGATGAAAGGGATTTTTGTGCCAGGAGGTGGAGGGGAAAATGTCAAAGCGGTCTGTTATATGGACGATGTCACGTTTGCCTGCTCTTCTGAGGCAGATGCCCGGAGAGCTGAGCTGCAGCTAAGTTTGTTTGGCAGTGTGTCTGGCTTAAATGTCAACTGGCAGAAAAGCCAAATTTGTGTGTTCAGTGGCTCGGGGGTACTGAGAAATGTTAAAGTCAAGATAGTTGATTCTTTGGTGATACTGGGGACTCATTTTGTAAAGAACCAGCTGAGTTCAATCAATGCAGAGAAAGTCTTGGAAAAGATTAAGAAGAAAGTTGATTTCTGGAGGATGAGGCGGTTGACACTAACAGGGAAAGTGTTAGTGACCAAGGCAGTTATTTTGCCACTGCTGCTCTACTGTAGTTTGGTGTTCCCCCCCAATACTAGGTGGTTGCAGAAGATTGTGAGGGTTTTGTTCATTCTCTTTTGGGGAAGTAAGATGGAGCGAGTGGAAAGGAGGTTGATAATGAAGAGTGTTGAAGGAGGAGGGTGTGGATTCCCGGATGTTCCGGTTTTTCTAAGCGTGCACTATTGGCTTGTACATTTCAAGGCCTTTAGTGGTGGAGGCAAAACTGCTGCACTAATGAGATATTTGGCCGGATGGGCTTTGATAAAGTGGGGTTGGTGTAGCAAAGACCTGGCGAGACCGGTGGCCTTGGTGACCCCCTTTTTTTACCAGAAGCTGGTGACCTTTGTTAGAGTTAACAGATTGTTGGAATTAGGGGAGCATGCGGTGGAGAAGAAGGTTCTGGTAAAGTGGATTAAAGGAGAAGAATTAAGAGATAATATTCTCGGTCTTGGCTCCAAAATGGTGGAGGTATGCTGGAAGAGGTTCTTCATAAAAGGAGTCTCTAACAGACAAAAAGAGATATCTTGGCTTGCGTTTCATGAGGCCCTTCTGACTAAGTCCTTCTTGAGAGGGAGGGATTTGGCCAGGGATGAGAAATGTCCGAGAGAAGGATGTGGTGGCACGGAGACAGTGGAACATGCTTTGTTTGGCTGTCCTTTTGTACAGAGAGTGCAAAGGAAGTTGTCTTCCTTTATGGAGGAGGTGCTAGAGGTAAAAAATGTGGGTAAAATAATTTGTTTTTTTTTGGTTTGGTGGAGGGGCAGAAAGCTACACAAAGGAAGGTTTGGATTTTGATAGCCATCTTGAAGGAAGTGATGTGGGATACTAGGTGTTGGGAGGCGAGGAGAAAGTGTGTGTTATCAGAGGTTGATTGTGTGAATTTGATTTTGGCGAAGTTGTATGTGGTGGTGTTGGTGGATAGGAAATGGATGGGGGAGGATGAAGCAAATGATTATTGGGGTTGGGGGAGGTGGAGGAGGGGTGGAGGGTGGGGGTAGGGGGTTGTATATTGTCTTTTAAAATGTATATTTTGTAATCTTTTAATGACTGCTTGAGAAAAGTAAAGTATGACCAGATGATGATGAAAGCACAGTACCTGGAAAGAACTTGGGCGGAGGGTTCTTCGTGAGTAAAGATTTACTGAAGTACGGACTTGCTTGAGATCTGATGGGAAAAAAAAAAATCTGTTCTTATCAGTTGCCAATAGGTGGTGCTAAGCTGACTGTCCCCGGTACCCTGTGGCAGGGGGAAAGGGATGACAGTCGGCGGACGCTAAGCCTGTTGGCGTGGAGGTGGAAGCCTTCTGATCGGGACAGAGAGGCATGAGGTCGAAGCCAAGAGGCCGGGTCCCTGGCCGTCGGCCTGGATTTGGTGGTATCTGCCCCAGTCAGTTGTTCTGGAGGGAACCCTTTCTTCTCCTTTAACCGGGAAGGAGCGGGTAGTACTTCCAGAATGTGATTAGGTGGGAGAGATAGGGGTTGTGGGTAAAGCCTGCTTAGGTGGGTTCTCCCCGACCTCTTCTCCCACCTTCCTGGCTGGGAAGGGTGCTGCCGGTCCGGACCGGGGGCTAGGGACCATTGAAAAGCCCATGGAGATTGTGCCCTTGGAGTGGCAGTCCAGGGGTGCCATACATTGCACGAGTGTTTGAGGGGCACTCATCGTGTGGCACCTTCAGGTCACTGATCTCCACAACACACTTTTCACACCTGCCTCTAGGGCCGGGTCTTTTGGCTAGGACCAGAGGAATTTTTGTTTCCTGGCCGGAGGGCCGGCCAATGTATTGCACATTGGTCACTTTACCTCACTTTCCCATCTTCCTTCTCCCCACTTTCCTTTTTTATTTTTCCCCGTGTTTGTTTGGTGCTTGGCACTTTATGTGTGGCGAGTAGGGTGCTGGTCCTCGGGCCTGCCTCTGAAAGTCTTGGGAGTTGGTGGACCCGGCCTTCTGGCTAAGTTCGCCGGCTCTCATGGGGTCTCCCTTCGGGGGAGCCTCACCGAGGAGGGTTCTGTTTCGGCAGTCCCTCCGAGGATGTTGGGTCCTTGTGGCTTCGGCTGCTTGGACCAAGATGGGTCCATATGGCTTCGGCTGTATGGACCACAGTAACTCTAGTCCCTGTCAGGAGCCTAACGGCCCGGGGGATCAGAGACGGGTCCTCTTCGGAGGACCACTGACGTATGCACCCGTCGCAGTTTTTTGTGATTTCACTCTTTATGTGTGTGCACATTTTTCTCTGCACCGGGTGGAGTTTTTGGGTTGTGTTTTGCACGCCACAGGCTTTTCAACAGAAAAAAAAAAAAAAAGTAGTACATGCTGAGGAGCCTTGAGGCTTCACCTTGGCTGGAAAACGCACCAAAAATCGCAGAGATCACCATAAAATGGGAAACCAATCTAGCATAAAAAATACATATATATGATCATAGTATCCGATCATGGTTGAAAAATTAATACAAAACTACCTATAAGTAACGAGTAGTGGGTAAGTGTGTATATATTCGCTGCTAAGCTGTGTAGTATCTTGCTATTGTATAAAAATCCAGAGAGAGGTTCCTTGACAAATAAGAAAAAATAGCAAACCTCTGGGTTTGAAAAAAGAAAGAAAGAAATCATCAGCAAACAAACCCAAAAGCACTCACCTCTTTCTATATTAGTATAAGAGTAGCTGGTGCAGAGCATACTGTGAGCCTGACTATGCAGCTAAAGAGTATTTGGACTTGCCCTATTTATAAGGAGCTGTGTAAAGGTATCCACCCATCAGACCAGGTGTATGAATCAGTAGATGGAAGTGTTATATAGGGAGGTGATCGCCGTACCCATTAAAATAGATGAGGCCGAGCGATCACCTATTCACGTCAGAGAGGTATCGCATAAGCGATCTCTCGATTTCAGCGATGTCCGGTGTAGCCGCGTCATAAGGCGCGATGACGCTAGACACTGACAGAGCCGCCGACACAACAGATGGGTACTTAGTGCCTGTCTGGTGGAAAAAGACGCATGCCCGGGATGGCACATGGGCCATCATCTGGCAGGCGGAAATGCACTGTAGCCCAATTGCCAGTGATTGATTTCTCTCCGTAGTTTTTTCTATACATTTTTACATGGCAATTGGTTATCAGAAGCTTACCTATATTGCAATGTTGTGTAAGTTTGTACTGAATAAATCATGTTAAACAACACTTTCTAATGCTGATACTCTGTGAGATTTAGTTGCTTTTAACGTTTTAACTGAAAATGGAAGTAATCAGGTGGTTGTACAGCTACTCTATCACTTACACACAGCCCTGATAAATTGCCCTCCCCAACTTATATGCACCCTGGCCATGTTTCATGGGCTCTGCACTACCATCTGCAGCCCCTAGAACAGCATGGCAAGTGTTGGCAGGTAGAATGATGAAGACCAGTGAATTCCATTTGCTGACCTCCTCTGCCTAGTAAGAACCTGGACATGAGGTGTGTTACTTCACTTCCAGGTTTAGCTGTCACTTTCCCTAGTGGCTGTGGCCAGGGAAGAAGCTAATTGGGCATGATCTGCACTCCATTAGCTTCAATGGAGGGAATCTGAGACATTTGCTTAAGGACTCATGATGTCTCGTTAAGAGAAGCTATCACAACAAAATAGTATCACATAGAAGACTTTTAGTCCCCTGTGTGATAAAAAAAATGAATGAAACAGGTTTTAAAAGATAAAGCTACACCCCAGCACCTACATATAGTACATACATGCACATATGGAGCTAAGCACATGTTGAGGATGCATATATACAAAAATGTTGATTGTGCATGATACATATCACTGTGCATGCTGGAGTGAAAGCAATTATTCTGAACCCATTATTCATGGTTAACAATAAACTAATGACCTATATGGGCTTTTAAAGTGTCACCCATGAAAATTCAGGGTATCAGAGCTTGTTACCATTTAATGGGGGCACACAGTTTTTTAAGGTTTGACATGTTTGGAATCAATTTACTCATAGTCTCTGCTTTCAGAAAATATATAATGTTTTCAGGGTTTAGGCCTAAAATGTTTTTTTTTTTAACATGTGCAAAAAATGTGAAAACAAAGCTGCAGGGAAAGAGTTAAATACATTTAAGAATTTACAGTATTTGCAGATTTGGATCTGATATGTGTATTTTGGAAGCTGCCACATCAGTACATCATGCCCACAGCAAGCTAGAGGAGCATTAGCTCCAATGTCCTTTGACTGATCTGGGTCACTGGCTTCTTTAGTGAACTGTAAATAATTTAACGGCCAAGCAGTGCAACACAAAACCACACAGATCAATAGTGAACTTCAAGGAACATGTAAAGTAATAACAGTCAGAAAAAGCTTAATTTGTTTTTCCAGCACGCTTTCACTGTAGTAAATCAGCTTGAGGATCACTGTAACAGGATTTCATTCTCAGCCCTAATTGTTAATGAAATTTTAGATGCTGAACTTCTTGAAAGATTGCTAAAAGAGAAACTCTGATTTTATTGAATGTAAGGTGGAAAAACGAAAAAGATAATATCACTGTTATTACTTACAGTATATGGAATGTGTGTAAGTATTTGAAATAACCCCATCACTGCTGAACATAATTGGTGTGGCACATTCAAGTTCCATTCTTCTCCGGTACAGGAAAATAAACAGAGCAGCATTATCTTAAGTCCTCTAGACCTGTTTGTAAATCAGCATCACATCGTTGGGAAATTCTCTGACACTTGGGGTGATTTGTAGGTTTGACAAAATGAAAAGTACATTTTTACATTTTTGTTTTGTAATCAGCAAAAGTAATTCTCTTAAATATGGCATACTGGTAACTCCAGTTTGTTAAAGGAAAAGTCCAGCCTGGGCTTGTTAGGCTGGGCTTCTCCTCTGGGTCTGAAGTCCGCTCTCTGCTGATGTCAGTCCAGGCACCGCGTCATCCCAACTCTGGAAGTCTAGATCTGCCAGGTGCCTGGACTGATGCCCGTCTCAGCCTATCTGACACTGAAACAGCCGCTTCCTGCCCCTTCACAGCTCAGCACTCCAGTGAGCGTGGAAAAGCAGGGCAGGAGAGCTGCTGATTGACAGTCAGCAGCTCTCGGGGAGCTGAGAGAACCGAGCCATCGGTGGTGTTCGATGGCTCGGTTCTCAATGCAGAGTTAGTGGGGGACAGATTCAGCATCAGACCAATGCTGCATCCACCTAGGTAAGTATGACTGGGGAAGAAAAGCCAAACCCATACTTCTATATTAAGTATCTCTCTTTGAACTATTTAAGATATTTCAAAGGTTTGTCTAGGTAGTTAGTCTAGAAGGCTTGACATGTTATTTCTTAGGATGTAGTCTAAATTCAGGTATAACAAGAGTATCATTTTTTGTTATTATACATTTCAGGTCCCAATCAGTTTTTTTGTATTCCTCAGTTAAGGTAAAGATATACCAAGGTCTGTGGAAGTATGAGTTGGATTATCTTTCCATTAGTGCTCACCTTTTGTAACCATTATTTGGGGGTTGGTATTTGTGTATATTTCCAGTACAGTGGAATTAGAACTTTTGCAGCATTTAGAATGTGTCTGGCAAGAGAGTTTTTATAACCTTTGTATGAGAGAGAATTATTTAGCTATGCTGGAAAATCAGCCTGCTCTCCTCCAATGATGTGATTCTATAGCATATATAAATGTATTTGATATTTTGGTTAAATTCTTCATTACTTCACAGTGACTGATTTAGCACCAGTGAATATGCACGTATTACTGTTCTTGTTTGTTCTATGGATGATAATATGGTCACAGTTGTCTACACCAGTGGTTTTCAAGTACCCCCAACAGGCTACATTTGCAGGTTTTCCTTTATCTTGCACAGGTGCTTTAAATCAGAGTCAATGGCTTGGTATTTTGGACAGCTATTTTATCTAAGAGAAATTCATAAAACATGGCCTGTTGGGGGTACTAGAGGACAGGATTAAGAACCACTGGCCTACACATAATTTCTGCCTCCCAACTGCTTCACAGGAACAGGTCTGAATGTGGGAAGGGTTCAGTGGGGAGCGGTGCAAGCCCAGCCATGCATACATTTAAAAGGATAATACTATTTACATTTTTAATAGCATATTTATGTCTGGTGGACATTAGAATGTAGGTTGCTCAAAAGGAGACCCATGTGAATGGGTAAAAGTATTCTCTATTATAGTAAAGAATTTTGCAGAGACATAAAACACATCTGTGTTTACAATAATTGCAGATATAATATTTTATATAATAGGTGCAAAATCCTGCCTTTTAAAAGTAATGATACAATATTTACAGTGTAATGATAAGTTCATGATAAAAAATAAGTATATACATAACCACTTCCTTACTGGGCACTTAAACCCCCTTCCTGCCCAGAGGACTTTTTGCGATTCGGCACTGCGTCGCTTTAACTGACAATTGCGCGGTCGTGCGACATGGCTCCCAAACAAAATTGACGTTCTTTTTTTCCCACAAATAGAGCTTTCTTTTGGTGGTATTTGATCACCTCTGCGGTTTTTATTTTTTGCGCTATAAACACAAATAGAGCGACAATTTTGAAAAAAAAAAATATTTTTTACTTGTTGCTATAATAAATAGCTCAATTTTTTTTATCCTCAGTCTAGGCCAATACGTATTCTACATATTTTTAGTAAAAAAAAAAAAATCTCAATAAGCGACTGGTTTGCGCAAACGTTATAGCGCCTACAAAATAAGGGACAGAATTATTATTTTTTATTATTTTTTTACTAGTAATGGCGGCGATCTGCGATTTTTATTGTGACTGCGACATTATGGTGGACACATCGGACACTTTTGACACATTTTTGGCACCATTCACATTTATACTGCGATCAGTGCTATAAATATGCACTAATTACTGTATAAATGTGACTGGCAGGGAAGGGGTTAACACTAGGGGGTGAGGAAGGGGTTAAATGTATTCCCTATATAGTGTTCTAACTGTGGGGGAAGGGGGGTGACTGGGGGAGGTGACCGATCTGTGTCTCTATGTACAAGAGACACAGATCGGTCTCCTCTCTCCCTGACAGCACCGCTGTCTGTGAGAGCCGGCAATGAGAAATGATCTCCTATGTAAACATAGGAGATCATCTCTCATGGGCCGCACAGATCGCCTAGCAAACGCCCACTCCGATTGGCCGTTCATGGCGATCTGTGATTGGCTGTGTCCAAGGGACATGGCCAGCACAGAAGTTCCCCGCTGCACGCTTGGGAGCGCGCGCGGGGAACGCGGAAAGGGGCAGACGTGAAAACACGGCGCCCCAGAGAAGTAGAACCACCCTGCGGCCATATATAGTCGTACGGCCATCGAGAAGTGGTTAAATTAATGCATACTTGTCAGTTTAATGCCCAAAACTCCATATTTGGGAATTAAATATTAATAATACATAACAGATTACTCCCCTACATTTTTCAAGTTTAATTATTACCCTTTCATAACCATAGATTATCAAAGCTTACAGTAGATGTCAAAGACAAATAGAGTAGTGTCTTATTAGTGCCATACTTATTTATGACTAATTTATCCACCTAAATAATTTTAGGCAGATAAAGCTTTTATTTGGTTTTAACAATTTTCATGCTCATGTGTGCATTTTTTAATACTGTTATTGTAGCTTTCAATTACGCTAATAAACAGAGGCACATTACTATCTTCAGACTATAGTGACGTCATTTTTTTTTAGAATGAACTTCTAGCATGCATGTGATCACTATGTCATAGCCGACATGGTGATCTCATGACTAACAACCAATCTGGTTTGTTCCCAACTATGTTTGGAGACATGATATATCAGTGACAGCCAAGTCTGACAGATAACAGCCACACAATGTATCCTAGGAGGATTTCCAATGATAAGAGCATTGTTAAAGCAGCACAAGCCACAGAGTATTGTTACAACAGTACAAGTATTCAGTCTTATCTTTTGTTGTTGATTGTTCATTTTGAGACAGGGCCACTTTAATGTGTTTCCCAGAGGCCTCTTCAGAGTCTAAGGTTAAATAAAAATTTCCTGGTATTTTTCTGCACTAGTTTTATATCTTTAGTGAGATGCTGAAAAAAGGAGTGCAGCACATCCAAAGGGTAGCTGGGATGTTAAAAAAAATGTATTATCAAACTGAGATTTATCATGTGATTATCATAGGCAGACTGTCAAACTGAGCACTACAGTGCCCTAGAAAGTCCTACAGTGTAGGTTATTCATGATTTAGGGTTCATTGCAGGTGAATTTGAAGAAGATGCATAGCTAGATTGCTAGTTTGAGCAAAGGTCACATTTATTATGTATATAGATTCTTTTTTTTATGTTTTTCATTTACATAGAGTTCAAATGGCACTTCTTGTGTGCATCTTTACATCAACCATTGCAACAAGGCTGTTTGTATATCTTTACAAAGAGGACTGTACCAAATAATCATGACTAGACCTAAAGCGTAACTCCACTTTTGTTGATAAAAAAACATTTCCCCCGGGTGATTGATGTACATTGCAAGGAGTATAAAAACCTTTGTTGCAGATTCCTTCCTTTTGTTATTCTGAAGAAATCTATGTGTGTTTCTCTGTGCCTCTCTACTTAGTGAGTCTAATGGGAGTAGTTTCATAATTATCTGTCAGCTGTGGAGCTGCTGGGCACTAATGACGAAATCTGCTGGGCCCTTTAGACTCCTTTCACACTTGAGGCGTTTTTCAGGTGCTTTAGCGCAAAAAATAGCGCCTGAAAAAAGACTCAGTTGCAATCCCAGTGTGAAAGCCTGAGTGCACTGTGCTGGCAGGGCGTCAAATTTTTTTTCTTTAGGAGCGGTGTGAAATCAATGGGCAGCCCCGCTTTGGGGACGCTTTTAATCATTTTTCAAATGCTAGCGGGGGTTAAAAGTGCCGCTAGTGGCAGAAAAGTGGCAAAAAATTACGGTAAAGTGCCGCTAAAAATAGCAGCGCTTTACTGCCGATGCCTGGGCACTTTCAGTGTGAAAGCACTCTTAGATGTGCCTCTATTGGAAATATTTCACCAAAAATTATTATTTTTTTGCAGGGGATGCCTAAAGTCTGACTTCTGGGAAAATTGTTGAGCCAATCATACAAGCAGGAAATTATGTTTCTGGGGAGTGGACAGAACACACTCCATGTAGCCACATTGCATGACTTTATAGAAAATTACAGTGGCTGCAGAATGAAAAGGAAAGGTCATTTTTAATAACATTAAATTACAATATGACTTGTATCGCAATTGTATACACTATATTATTTTTTCTTTATTTGCTATTTTTCCCCCCTATTTTTACCTTTTAACCACTTGCCGCCCGCCATATAGCAAAATGACGGCGGCAAAGTGGTTTCAATATCCTGACTGGACGTCATATGATGTCTTCAGGATATTGAGCCGCTGCGCGCCCCAGGGGGCGTGCATCGCATTGATCGTTAATGCGGGGTGTCAGTCTGACACCCCGCAACACCGATCTAGGTAAAGAGTCTCTGACGGAGACTCTTTACCACGTGATCAGCCATGATTGGAAACAGGAAAAGCTGGTAATCTGCTTTTCCTCACTCGCGTCTGTCAGACATGAGTAGAGGAGAGCTGATCAGCTGCTCCTCTGACAGGTGGGGTTTGTGCTGATCGATTATCAGCGGAGCCTCCCAGAGGATGCCCACACTGGATCACCAGGGATGCCACCAGGGATGCCCACCACAGGTATGCCACCCTAGACCACCAGGGATGCCAATCAGAAATGTATAATGGATGCCAATCAGTGCCCACAATGGGCATCACTGATTGGCAGGCATTATTGTTTGGCACTGATTGGCATCCATTAGTACAACACATTACAGTACATCAGTGTCCATCCATGCCCATCCGTGCCACCTATCAGTGCCCATCCATGCTGCCTATCAGTGCCCATCCGTGTCGTCCAAACCGTGCCCATCCATGCTGCCTATCCGTGCCCGTCCATGATGCCTATCAGTGCCCATCTGTTCCGCCTATCAGTGCCCATCCGTGCTGTATATCAGTGCCACCTATCAGTGCCCATCAGTGCCACATATTAGTGCCCATCATCAGTGCCCATCAGTGCCACCCCATCATGCCACCTCATCAGTGCCCATCAGTGCCGCCTTATCAGTGCCCATCAGTGCAGTACCATCAGTGCCCATCAGTGAAGGAGAAAACTTACTTATTTACAATGTTTTGTAACTGAAACAAAAAACAATGTTTTTTTTCTACATTTTCTGTAATTTTTTTATTTTTTTATCAGAAAATAAAAATCCCAGAGGTGATCAAATACCATCAAAATAAAGCTCTATTTGTGGGAACAAAATGATAAAAATTTAGTTTGGGTACAGTGTAGCATGACCACGCAATTGTCATTCAAAGTGCAACAGCGCTGAAAGCTGAAAATTGGTCTGGGCGGGAGGGTGTACTGTATAAGTGCTTAGTATGAAAGTGGTTAAGGGTCAGATACTGCAGCAATGTTCCTGTAACTGCATGAGGTATGGGAACTTAGAATATGATTTATTGAGGGAATTGTGTCTTCTCTTGTAAGAATTCAAACCGTATATCAGGATGGAAAAAAACTACAGTATATCCAGATAACTGTATTAGTCTGGCAATATAAATTGGATTTTCTTTGTTAATCTGAAGGAAATAGTGTAAAATTTCTGCATTTTTCTATTTAACAGTAAGTGGCTATTGGATAGGGTATTTCACTGTTAAGTGAGAATGTTATCAGTTCTCCCTAGTTAATTAGGGGAAGTGTCTGAACCAAGTAGATACAAATTGCATTCACCTTAATAAAACCGAAAGTAAGTATTGACTTCTTAAGAGAAAGTGCATAAATACATCTGGAATAAAGGAATTAGTTACCTTACTTACATCACCCAAGTACAGATTGCCAATGTGATTAATTATGTGAATTATCCAGAGAAATTATGTGTTAAATTGTTTCTATGTGGACAGGACAAATAGTCCATCTCAATAGCATGTTAAATGTGTTGGCCAAATTAAACAGTTTTGCAATAAATAAAGACATGTTTAGGAAATGTTTTGAAAATTAAGGATTATAAGGAAAGGCTTGGAAAAAAATGCATATAAAATTAAGAGGAAATTGTAAACTATATTAAACTTTTATAAAGTCTTGCCAAGAGATGTTGGGATTGATTGGCAGGTGAACAATCTCTTGCAGCTCTGTAAGGTAGCCAACCAGCTTCTAACTTCAACTTGTTCAAATACGCTTTGGCAAAACAAAACCTGGAAGCTGATTGTTTTTTTTTTAAATCAACCCCCATGTCTGCTATTATTCTGCTAGCCTCAAAAGTAGTACTATTTTACGACCAAATGTGTTATGCTGCCCTAATCTTTTATGCAGCCTCTGTATTATTACATTTGTTATTTTAAAGCGGAGTTCCAGCCTTTTTATGTTTATTAAAAGTCAGCAGCTACAAAAAGTGTAGCTGCTGACTTTAAAAAAAACAGACACTTACCTGCTCCATGGTCCAGCGATGCGGCCATCAGGAGCGTTGCTCCTCTCCCCCCTCTACGTCGGCGCCTCCATTCACTCTGTGGGCACCCGGCCATGACAGCTTTCGGCTTCACGGACAGGCACGCACTGCACATGCGCGAGTCGCGCTGCACTCTACAAGTGGACAGGTGATCTCCTGGGACCTGTAACTTGTCCCAGGAGATCGTCTAGAGGAAGGGGCTGCCTAAGGCGAGAGAAGGAGTTGCCTAGGCGGCCCGTAGGTTGAAGTAGAAAGTGAGACAGGAAGTCCCACTCCTATCGAAGCCCCCACTCCCCCCCCCCCAAAAAAAAGGACATGCCAAATGTGGCACATAAGGGGGTAAGGAGTGCTTAAAGTGGCAGTTCCACTTTTGGGTGGAACTCCGCTTTAAAAAGCTAATATAAAATGGAAAAAAAAAGAGGTATAAAAGTATTAATGTAGTTTAGCCAATCATTTTCTGTACTAGGTTTTTTTGGTCCGTGTAACTGTGGCCATGGCAGGGACATGTTTTTGCCCACATAATAAGTGCTAAAACATGTCCCCTTTTATCATTTCAGAAGGCTAGGAGGTATGGTTATGACATCAGTGATTCCTATAGTTGTATATTCTCATTTGGCTTCTGAAACCATATGGGAAGTAGGGATAGACAGGGCCAGGGGCGGACTGAACATTCAGGCACTCAGCACTGCCCGAGGGCCCCATGCCACTAGGGGGTCCCATCAGGGTTGCCAGCCTCAAAAAAAACAGGGACAGTATGTAAAAATATGTGTTTTTTTAAAAATCCCAAGATTATAGCTGCCCCGCCTCTCTAGTACCTTTTCAGTGCATGTATTCTGTGTGTATGTATACTGTGTGTGTGTGTGTATATTGTGTGTCTGTATACTCTGTATGTACACTGTATGTGTGTGTGTGTATCGCTTCTCGGCCTTTTGGCTAAGATCAAGTGTAGTATCTGTTCTTATCAGTTGTCAGAGGACTGCTGAAGCACCTCCTACATGTGGAGGGTGGATGCAATCCAATGACGTCATTGCACCTGGAAGGATGGTTTCAGCAGGGACTATGCCGTGCTGTCCGACAGATACTGGGGGCCGGCCTATGGTTGCATCTGAGCCATCTGGAAGGGTGCTTCTGGTGAGGATGGGTGGCTGCACTTGGTCTGGTCTTTTTGCCGAGTTCTAGTCTGGCCTTCTGGCCGGCTGGTGTAAGTGCTATCTCTGTCAGCGATCCGGCTGGAGGAGCTGGTAATGCCCTGGGATAAGATGGGGTAGGACCATGCAAATCCGCTGGGTTGATGGGGGGGTCTGGAAGGGCTAGTATTGGTGGAGGCTGCTAACTGGAGCGGCAGTTCTCCCCAAGAAAACCTTGAAGGGCTCTCTAGCTGGCATGGGTGGAGGGCTGCACTGGCCGGTCGGGGGGTTGGATTTGGAATGAACAGCCTATGGTGCATGTGCCCCTGGAGTGGCAGTCCAGGGGTATCTGAGAATCACTGTGAGTGAGGGTCACATTGATTTAAAGATACCACGGTCACTGCACCAGCAACACGCTATTTTTTTTTTTTTTTTTTTAGCACCTGCCTCCTGGACCGGGCCTTTTGGCTAGGATCGGAGGAATTTTTTATTCGTGACCGGAGGGCCTGGTCATTGTAGAACACAATGACCACTTCTTTCACTCTCCTCTCCACTATCCCTTTCCCCCACTTTCTTTTATTTAAGCCTATGTTTGTCACGTTTTTGTCTTATTTTTGTTTGTGCACGTTTTGTCTCACTGTGTGACTACTAGGGTGCCGGTCCTCGGGCCAGCCCTGAACGTCTTGGGAGTGGGCGGACATGGCCTTCTGGCTTAGTTCACCTGCTCTTATGGGGTCTCCCTTCGGGGGAGCCCCACCTAGTACTGGGAGGGTTCTGTTTCGGCAGTCCCTCCAAGGAAGTTGGGTCCGTGTCGGCTTCGGTTGCTCGAACCACAGTACCTTAGTACCCATCTGGAGCCTAACGCCCCGGGGGATCAGGGTTTTTGGGTCCCTTCTTCACAGGAGGACCACTTGACGTTGCACTCGTCTGCACGTTTTTGTGAACACTCTTTATGTGTGTGCACATTTTTTCTGCACCGAGTGGAGTTTTTTGGGTGTGTTCACACGCCATAGGCTTTTCAAAAAATCTGTTTCCTCTTCTTTAGGTGACCATGACTGGACTAGGCAAGCAAACAAACCTAGTGCTCATAGGCACAGCATAACCCCTCAGGATTTTTTGAACAGACCGGGTGAGTATTTAAAAATATTGTTTATTGAAAAGTTAATCCATACAGTAGTAAATTAAAATCAATACAAAAATACAGGCATATCTATAAATGCCCTCTAGTATGAAGGGCTATTGCTCTTATAAGCACTAGGTTTGTTTGCTTGTTCATTGGATTGGCCAGACCAGGCCACACACGCACTGTCAATCTTCAATTTTTTGTATATGATTGGACTAGGCACAACAATGTAGCCCTAATGTAGTATACAGCATTATCTCATTAGTGTGCCAGTACTATTGGGAGGGGAGATGACAACAAGGGGACTTAAAGCAGTTATAAATCCAACTGAAATGACACAATAAATACTAAATACCGTAAATATGTTTAAGCTCTCCATTGTCATGTCACTTTTTTCCAGGGTATATAAGGTCTAAATTTTGTAGATTGCAATCTATAATAGAAAAGTTTGTTTTTGCTTTTCTTTTATTAAGGGCAAGAAAAAATGGCCATATAGTTCACTTTAATTTGTTACTTTTAAAAGGTAATAAATAGTTCCTTTTATATCCGCACAATACCAAGCCCTTTCAATATTGGACATGTATGGGTACATTTAGAGGACTAATTGTCCATTTCCACTGCACTGTGTTTCAAAATAGGTTTCAAATACGTTTTCTTTTTCATTCTTTCTCGATGTCAAAGGCTAACCAGTAATGTACTGTATAAAGAATGGAAATTGAGTTATTTTTTTCTATACTGGTGGCATACAATATATATCATTGTATTCAAGAGAAAAGTAAAAGATGAAACATAACATCTTACTGAGTATAAATATATCTCTGATCTCATACATACAGTACAAACTTACTTTATTTAGCTGTATGACTGTTCTGAAGCCAAAATCAATTATACCGTTTTTAAAGGTCTTCACTTTTTTATTTGGCAGTAAGAAAAAGTGACATGTCTTAAAACATTAGATCTCGAATAAGCACTTTGGTAGTGATACAGTTTTTGAAGATGAATGCAAACAGGATTTATAACAGCACACAAAAGCATAATTTTTTTTAATACACACTCCAATATTTTACATGTAAATTGCCTCTGGATACTTCCTGTTGCATGGCTCACATGTACACTCTGGCATTCATCTTGTGCATATAGATGCCTTGCTTTCTAAATCCATGTTGATACCCTCATTAGAATGGCTGTGCAGGTCAATGTGTTCCATAGTAAAAACATTGACCTCTCTTTGAGCCTACACCAGCCCTTTAATTAGATTTTTTTACTTTAAAATAGTTGTATTGTAGTTGCCTCCATTGGCAGTTCAGTTCATTGACGTTACTTTTACTTTTATTATAGCTGGTAAAATAATACATAATGATATAAAACAAACAATGTTTTTTGAACTATTGAAATCAATGTGTATTGTTGTTTTTTTTAAATAACAAGGTAAGGAATTTAATAGTTAAATCATATCTGTTGGGCTGAATTTTTTCCTATCCTATCAGTATCTATCCCTATATTGTTGGTGATCTTTACAGACTGCTTCAGTAGTAAATGTCACTCCTTTATAACAGATGGCCTTAATTATTGTTCATTAAGTAAGTGTCTCTTACAGGGCTGACCAACTAGCAGCCTGGCTGTATGCATTCTGTAGACATTCTTTTGCATCCTGTGAGGCCTTCCCCAATTCTTATTCCAGGCCATCATTTGTTTTACTGATATTGTTGGCAAATCTCTGCTGTCATTTTGACGGCCAGGGACTTTTTGTGTGGTGGCTGTAGAAAATGCAGCATCTGCAGCTGCTGTTTTATGTGGAAATGCTTTTAAAAAATGTTAGTAATACTGTTCAAAAGCTTCATTCAGAAAGAACATAATTGTTGCTGTCACCAGCAGATTAAAAGGGTGATCTTTAATCTGAATAAGATACTAGTTAAAGCAACCCTTTGAATGCACCAATAACGTACTTGTACCCTTTTTAAAATACAGCATGTTATAATGCACAGTAGTGTGTTATCTTCTGTTGTGTTGTGTTGTGGTGCAACACAGGTGCGTTGGTAAGGTGTGTTGAATTTTTTTTGGAAGAAATGCGGATTGGGCTATAATAATATGGAATGCCAAACAAATTTTTTTTCTATTGAAAAGCCTGTTGCGTGCAAAACACAACCTCAAAAACTCCACCCGGTGCAGAAAAAATGTGCACAAACATAAAGAGTGTAATCACAAAAACATGCAACGGGTGCTGATCCCCCGGGGGGTGTTAGGCTCCAGACGGGGACTAGAGAAAACAGTGGACCGTGCAGCCGAAGCCGACCCAACTTCCTTGGAGGGTCTGCTGAAACCGAACCCTCCTCGGTGGGGCTCCCCCGAAGGGAGACCCCATGAGAGCAGGCGAACTAAGCCAGAAGGCCATGTCCACCCACTCCCAAGACTTTCAGGGCTGGCCCGAGGACTGGCACCCTAATCATCACACACTAGGGCCCGGATTCAGAAAGAATGGTGTAACTTTCTGCGGGCGTAGCGCATCTCATATACGCTACGCCGCCGTAACTTAGAGAGGCGAGTACCGTATTCAGAAAGAACTTGCGCCCTAAGTTACGGTGGCGTAGCGGAAATGGGCCGGCATAAGCCCGCGTAATTTAAATTATCAAGGCAGTGGGCGTGTTGTATTACAATGAGCCGTGACCCCATGTAAATGAGTGGCCGATCAAACGGCACATGCGCGCGCTTGCTCAGAGTCACGTCGCAAATACTCCCTAAGATTTGTCGGCTCAATGCTTTGTTGACGTGAACGTAACATACGCCCAGCCCCATTCACATACGACTTACGCAAATGAAGTAATATACGACGCTGTTCCGAAGTTTCCGACGTCCATACCTTAACATGACTTACCCCTGCTTTATGAGGGGTAAAGTTACGCCGGACCGACGCCTTACGTAAACGGCGTAGCTAAATCCGACGGGCGCAAGTAAGTTTCTGAATCAGCGTATCTAGCTCATTTGCATATTCTACGCATAAGTCTATGGAAGCGCCCCTAGCGGCCAGCGGAAATATGCACCCAAGATACGACGGCGTAAGAGACTTAGGTCAGTCGTATCTTGGACAAATTCTGGCATATCTGATTCTTTAAATCAGGCGCCGAGATACGATGCCTCACATTTGGACGTACGATGGCGTATCTGGAGATACGCCGTCGTAAATCCTTTGTGAATCTGGCCCAAGGTGTACAAACGTGCACCAACAAAAAAAGACATAAAGTGACAACACAGGGGTAAAATAAAAAGAAAATGGGGGAAAAGGAAAGTAGGAGATGTGAGTAGAAAGTGACCATCGTGCAATACGATGGCCGGCCCCCCGGCCAGGAAACAAAAATTCCCCTGGTCCTAGCCAAAAAGGCTCGGCCTTAGAGGCAGGTGGTAAAAAAGTGTATGTGGAGATGTGACCAAGGTGCCACACTTGTAAGTGTCCCTCTCAAAACACTTGTACAAGGTATGGCACCCCTGGACTACCACTCCAGGGGGCACTATCTCCACAGGCTTTTCAATGGACCCTGACCCCCAGCCCTTCCCAGCCAGGAAGGTAGGAGCTCTGAGAGATTGGGGAGAGCCTACACCAATAGGCTACTCCCACTACTCCCATCACTCCCACCTAATCACATTTGGGAAATACTAACCGCTCCCCCCAAGGGGAAGGAGGGGAATGTGTTCTCTCCTGAACAACTGACCAGGGCAGGCACCACCAAATCTAGGCCAAAGGCCAGAGGCCCGGCCCCTCAGCTTCGACCTCATATTTCTCCGTCCAAATCAGAAGGCTTCCACCTCCACGCCAGCAGGTTTAGCATTTGCCAACCGCCATCCCTTTCCACCTCGCCGTGTACTCTGGACGGTTAGCATAGGACCACCTACTGTCAACTGATAAGAACAGATTTTTTTTTCTCCCATCAGACTGAATCACTTCCTCAGCACAACTCTCCCGGGACCTTCACTGACAGTGTTCCTTTCCTCATCTGGGCACAAGTTTCAAAAACAGTACAACTTTATATACACATTAAAAACATTTACAAACCCCCCCTCCCTCCATTTCTTAAAATTCCACACTTCATTAGCCTCCTCCTCCTCCAACCTCTTCCTTTCCATCACCAACACATAATACAGCTTTGCCACACACCACTCTACACAATCTTCTTCAGTCAGTACCAACTTATTTTTCCTTAGTGCGCACCTCGCCTCCCACAACACTTCTTTAAAAAGAGCAGAGGTCCTACGGGTGTGTCGCTCTTCCAGAGTGAGGGGCGTAAATCCCGGGTCTGTCTCCCCCATACTCCCCTGTGGGTTAATCCCCTTCTTCCTCACTTATGCACGATTCCTGATCCTGCATTGTGGGAACGAAGGGGCATCCTTACTCTCCGGCATGTGATGCCGAATGGTAGGATCACGACGTTTCAGGAGCTGAGATGGACTTACCACCTTCCCCCCTCCTTCCAATTTCGATACTGGCAGCTCAGACATGCCCTTGCCTCACAATTCCCGGACCCGGTGACTCTTGAGTCGGACTCCATTGAATGCCTCCTGGTATCGGGTGTGATGGGAAGTCCCCTTTCTTCCTTTTACCTCCGACTCACAGTGACTCATGACCTGGACATGACTGGGGCCTTGGGTAAATGGAGTGTGGACATTCCGGACCTTGATGAAGAGGTGTGGGAGGATTGTGTCGCCTCCTATATCCCCTCCATGATAGCCTCTCGTGAACGTTTTATTCAACTGAAGTTTTTGCACAGGGCATACTACACACCGCAGAGGCTAGCTGGGATATATCCCTCTAGAAGCCCGCTTTGTACCCGTTGCTCACTTGAGACGGGGACATTCTTTCATATGGTATGGTCCTGTCCCAAACTGCGCACATTCTGGAGGGAGGTGGCTGACACCCTGTCCGATCTCTGTGGAGTGGAACTGGCAATGGATCCTCGCATATTCCTACTTAGCTATCTGGGTGAGATTGAGGGGGGTAGATATGTTAAGCATTGTATCACTTTTGCTTTGTTCTATGCAAGGAGAGAGATCCTCCTACGTTGGAGGGGTCCAGGGCTTCCTACTGGATCCTCATGGCGGTCTGCGATTGGCAGGGTGTTGCCGCTATACAGGATTACGTACGAAAGCAGGAATTGCCCGGCAAAGTTCGACAAGATTTGGTCAAGCTGGGTCGATGCCTCCGGCCAGGCCCCCCCCCCCTGGTGCTGCCCCCCCTGCGAGCGTTGGATGGTGGGTGGTGTTGAGGACAAACCTGGATCCCTCCTCTCCCTCCCTGCCTTGTTTTTTGTTTTTTTCCCCTCTCCTTGATCCCCCCCGCTATGTGGTTTCCCTCCTGTCCAACCCCCCCCCCTCTTGGGGATGGGGGTTCATATGATTATAGGATGGTATTCGCATTGACCTGACAATCTGATCCCCTTGCTTGGTCTTATTGTTTCACTGGTTTAGGTTTCGCTCACCTATTCATCTCATTTTGTGCCCTCTAATCGTGCTTGCTTTTGATTTCCTAACCGACTTGCTGATGTAACCTGAGATTGAGCGTAAACATTTTGCCTTTTGATTGTCATTGCATTTTAACTTGTTATTATGTCAATAAAAATAAAAATGTTACTGTCAAAAAAAATAGCAGAGAAAATACACATTTTCTGCCGTGCCTCCTTTCCACCACCAGCCAATCCATATACACCAGAAACAAATGTCACGTTTTCCACATTAAACACTCTGTTTAAGAAGCCTTCCATCTTCCTCCATACTTCTTTCACGAACGCGCATTCCCAAAAAACGTGTCTAACATTTTCTCTCCCTCCACAATCTCTTCTAGGACAGACCTCTCTTCGCACAAGATCTCTGGCTTTCAAGAACTCACAGGTAAGTAAGCAATTATGCAAAGCCATCCATCCAATCTCTCTTTGTTTGTTTGTTGTTCCTTTCACAGACATATTTTTCCAACATTCTTCAGCCCGCTTTGTATTCAACCCTGAAATATTAGACACAACCTCCTCCCTCCTCAGCCATTTCCACAAACAAACTTTGTTGACAGCATTCAACCCTAGTCCCTTCTGCTCAAAAAAGGATCTCATCCTTAAATAGTAGCTGGGTGAAACTAGAGACATAGGCCTCCTCAAATCTTTCTTGCACCACCCCCATTTTAAAAGTGGCCACCCTACTAAGTATCTCATTAGAGAAGCTACCTTCCCACCTGCTAGGAAAGCCTTATGATGAGCCAACCACCACTGTACTTCGAGGAACCTTTCAATATTAGGGAAGTTGGACCCACCCATCTATTCTGTTTTCATGACTACTTCTCTAGAAACTCTTTCCATTTTGGAACCCCCAAAACAGATGAACAGCATCCTCGTCACTTTCTGGGTCCATCGCTTGTTCATAGGAAAAATAAATTCCAAAATATTATAGTAAAGGCATGATTATTGCCTTCACTACTAACGTCTTCCCGGACAAAGACAACCTCCTTAACTTCCATAATTCCAACTTCCTTGAGATCTTTTCCACTCCTTTTTCTGTATTGGCTTGGCTCATCAAGTTCTTCTCAAACTGAATCCTCAATACCGTAATCTTATCCATCTCCTTCAATCTTCCTCGAGAAACACAACACGTACCACTCAGGGCGCACACGTTGCTCTTCTCCCAGTTCACACTTCTGCTACTGATGTCTCTGTATAGACATTTCACCATATTCACCAAGCCTTCAGGAAACCCCAGGCTCTTCAAGACTGTCAACAAATAAAAATAAATAAAAAATAAATCAATTCTCGACTTAACCGTCCCCTTATCAGAATGGAAAGTAAAGGACAAATCAGCCCCCTCCACCACCACCGCCACATCCTAAAGGTGAAAATCAGTCACAAGGTCATTCAGCAATTTGGAAGAACTATCCATACCTCCTCCATCACTACTACCCCAAGGGCAGCACAGTGGTGTAGTGAGTAGCACTTTTGCCTAGCAGCAAAAGGGTCGCTGGTTCGAATCCCGACCATGACACCATCTGCCTGGAGTTTGCATGTTCTCCCTGTGCCTGCGTGGGTTTCCTACGGGTACTCCGGTTTCCTCCCACACTCTAAAGACATGCTGGTAGGTAAAATTGGATATTGGCCCAGTATATGTATGTATATCTGTGTGTATGACTGTGTGTCCCAAGCATGTCACAATCCCACGGGGTAAAATGACCGCACCAGCCAAGCAGACACTGGCTGGAAAAGCGCCCAGAGGCGATTCAGTTCGCATGAGTAGCACTATACAAGTCATTCATTCATTCATTCATTCATTCTCTATCCTCATTCTTCCTCACACAGTTAAAATCACTCATCAACACAGTAGGTATCCTCCCAGGCAACCATAATTTAAAAAAGCACATCTCTCTTTCTTGTCAGCAGGTGCATAACAATTGAGCATGCGAAACTTCTTTTGAAATAACTCAAAAACGGCCACCTGCATCCTCCCAGGTATCACTACTTCATGTGACACACACTGTACATTTTTATTCTTGACCAGGATCCCAACACCTTCACTTCTGGTTTCACAAACTGGGGACCATAGGGATACTCCACACTTCCATTCATTGTTCAGTATTCTCTCAATCCCACATTCTTGTAGGCAAATCACACCCGCTTTAAGCCGATTCAAGTGCTCAAAAACCATGGCTCGCCTCCACACAGAACAGATGCTACGAACATTCACAGAGCTCACAGTCAAAGCCATCATAAAAAGGGTCAAAAAGGTTAGCACAGCCATATCAAAAGCTTAAAGGTAATGCGTATTCTCTCCCAGTCCTTTACTTGCCACATTCGCATAAGTCAGTCTTTTCCTTGTAAAAGGAGAACTGGCAGACTCAGAACCTAAGCCTCCATTATCGGAGCAGGCCATGCCTTCCCCTCCCCCTCCTGCTCCTTCATCCTGAGCTCTTTTAGTGGAGAACTGAGCAGTCTCGTCCATTGAAATAACAATTCTCTGTCCACATTCCAGAGACTCGTCACTATCCATTTCTTCATCACCTTCCTCATCTTCCTCCTCCTCAGCACAAGAAGACAGTCCACTCATTAAGTCAGAAACCCGTCCATGGCTTGTAAAGGCCTGGCTCCTTTGTTCTTCTTCCACACCTCCATCCTGCTAACCCGCCGGGGATCCATCCTCCTCCACTTTATGATGGCCCTGGGCCACACTGGTTTCTTCCCCTACAGCACCATCAAGGCTCCCAGCACCAGCCCTAGCACTAGCCACTGTACCCACAGTGGCAGTGCCGGCTTCACTGTTCACCGCCTCCGCTTGAGCTGTAGGTGCAGCATCATTGGTCTTAATGCTCTGAACATGCAGCAGGCCGGCCCACATCCACAGGCCTGGCTCTGCTACCTAGCATCTGAGCAATAGCTTCTAACCTCTGCTGCTCCCTCTCCTCTCTAGCAAGATTCCGGGCTACCTTCTTATTCAATTCTGTATTCATCTTTGCAACAGCGTATTCCTCACATTGTCTTGCAAGATGACGTGGCTTTTTGCATGTCACACATTTTCTTTTGTCTGCATTCTTTAGAGGAGTGGTCTTCAGTCCCATAGAACCTACATTTCACCCCCCGATCACAGTCCCCACTTGTGTGACCATACACACAGCATTTTCTACATGATACCGGTTGTCCGGGGTAGAAGAGAAACCCCCTCTCCCCATCAATATTAAACACCGCAGGAGACCTCCTCACCCCACCAACACACTCTGGGTCAGGCCGGAATTTCCCATAAAACCTGTACGTCCCAGTCCAAATTTCAAATTTATTAAGTACTTTGTCACCACCACGCAAATCCTCACAATAGTTATTCAAAAACGCTTTAACCAAGTTCACATCCGCAAAAGGATTGTACATTTGGACGACTATTGCTTTTTCTTCCTGCATGAAAAGAGGTATAACCTCCATCTTCCTTAACAATTCATTGTCTGCATTCCTTACCTTTTCATATATGTTCCAGCACATCTCGGTAGAAGAGAGAGTAACGTCATATAACCTCTGCTGAGGAAAATCTTGTAAACAAACAATATCTCTTACCCGTAGGCCTAGGAACTGCATCAAGACATCGACCACGATCATCCTCAAGCTGACCTCCACTTTAAACTCTGGCTTCACAAAGGAACCATAGAGAATCCCGCAATCCACGGGCAGCCATCTTGGTACCAGAAGGCACCACGCCTCTTCCTCCATCCAAGGGGACCCTCAAGGGGGCCCCTGAAACATGCTAGGAACGCCTTTAGAAGGGTGATCGCTTCCCGTTGCCCAGGGACTAAGTCTAAGGCCACTAGCAGCAAGGGGGGGCCTCCAAAAAGGAACGTTCCCCCAAGGCCGACCATCAGGTTCCCCCGGGCACCTCCTGACCAAGTCACAATGCAGCAGAACTACACTGGATCTTAGCCAAAAGGCAGAGAAGCGAGACATGTTTGCTCGCAAAGAAGCTTGATTCTAGTAAATTTTCATACTGGTAAGGTGTGTTGGGGTGCCATTAAGAATACATAGTAGTGCAGTGCTCCTGTGCATATAAAGCACATATTTAAGCATATTTTAATGCAACACAAAAGTGTGACCCCACCATTGCTCTTTCTAAAGTTTAATTAATGACAAAACAACTAAAAATGTGAATAGGGAACACACAGATCTGCCTGGGTGGATGCTGCAAGGTATTGCATTGCTAGGAAATCTGGTAACAAGCCCTGTTCAAAATTCGAACTGCTACCTTGCTACTTGGTCATGCAACACTGTAACCAAAATTGAAAAACGAGGAGAGTGTAGCCTCTTTTAGAATAAAGATACAAAAGGTAAAAAGGTGCCTACATCCCATTTAATATGTAAAATAATGAGACCAGAATAATTTGACAACATTGGTGTCAGGTCACCTGTGGCCAGGTGACAAGTGCACCCTGTAGGGGTCAGGGATGCACCGCAGGGAAGTGAACCCTATAGCCGACTACTGCTGGCAGGGAGGAAGCGTGACCCAAGATCACCCAGGGCGCGGAGTCTAAGACCCAGTTTTGTATTCACCAGAGCCCTTGGTGGTAGGGATGGTCTTGGCCGCAACTGGGTCCAGGTCGCGTTCCCGGGATTCCTCAGGTCACACTCCGCAGGGAGAAGGGGGAAGCAGCCAGCAAACAGTGGTGATGGACAGGCCGAGGTCAGGGCAACAGGCAGACAAGGATAACCGTGGAACATGCAAATAGTCAGGGGCACAGGCAGACAGGGAAGTCGGGGACAAGCCAAAACGGTACACGGAAGATGATCGTAGCACTCTGCAACCAGGAACTAGCAATACACTGCAGACAGGAACTGAGCATTGGAACACTGTTGAACAGCACTGCAGACCTGTAGAGCAAAGGTTAATATAGGCTTCCTGGGATGGACTAGGGTGGAGCCATACAGGAAGAGGAAGTGATAAGAAGGGAAACCAGAACAGGATCTGCCTCTAATGAACACATGGAGATCAGGTAGGCAGACAGACATGATGCATATTCATGACAGTACCCTCCCTCTTACGAGGCCTCCCCCTTCCCTGCCTGGGTCCGGGTTTAGAGGGAAACTTCAGATGAAAATTCTTCAATAGACGAGGTGCAAAGACCTCTGATGCAGGAACCCAAGACCTCTCCTCAGGACCAAAGCCTTTCCAATGAACAAGGTACTGAAGAGCGCCTCTACAGAGTCGGGAATCCAGTACTTGACTGACCTCATATTCCTGATTCTCCTCAGAGACTGGTGCCGTGGTGGGGAGAGGACGAGAGAACCTATTAAGGACTAAAGGCTTCAGAAGGGAAACATGGAAGGAGTTAGAGATTTTGAGGTTTTTGGGAATCTGAAGCTTGAAACAAACTGGATTCAGCTTAGCCATTATGGTGTATGGACCAATGAATCTTGGAGCAAACTTCAGAGAAGGAACTCGGAGCTTGATGTTTCTGGTGGAGAGCCAGACTTTGTCCCCTGGTTGAAAAGAAGGCGGTTTACGCCTGCGGCGGTCAGCAAAGCCTTTGAATTTGTCGGCAGCTGCCCGGAGGGAATCATGGACGTCGCTCCAGATGGAATTGAATGACTCTTGAGCTGAAGCCAAAGCTGGGATATCCAGAGAACAGGTCATGGGAAGTGGAAGTTGAGGATGTCTTCCATAAACTGAGAAAAAGGGTGTTCTCTGCGAACTGGTATTCACATGATTGTTATGGGAAAATTCCGCCCATGGAAGTAGAGAGGACCAATCGTCATGATGAGCGGAGACTAAGGTACGAAGAAAAACCTCTAACTCCTGATTAACCCTCTCCGTCTGCCCATTGGATTGAGGATGGTAAGAAGAGGAAAAATCCAAAGCAATATTGAGGGATTTGCAAAAGGCTCTCCAAAAACGAGACGTGAATTGAACACCCCTGTCCGAAACAATATGAGAAGGAACCCCATGAAGACGGAAAATCTCTCGAACAAAAATGGGGACCAAAGCAGGAGCAGAAGGCAGACCAGGAAGGGGAACAAAATGTGCCATTTTAGAGAACCGATCGACTACCACCCAAATGACCGTATTACCGTCAGACAGTGGAAGATCGGTGATAAAATCCATGGCAATGTGAGCCCAGGGCTCCTTGGGAATGGGCAAGGGCATGAGGAGACCAGCAGGAGCTTGTGTGGAGGATTTGAACTGAGCACAGACATGACAAGCCTTGACATAGTCTTTAACCTCTGAGCGGAGATTTGGCCACCAATAGTGACGACTAATGAGTAGGAAGGACCGGAGGAAACCAGCATGGCCCGCCACCTTGGAATCATGTCCCCAACGAAGGATCTTGGCTCTTAGCTCAGTGGGGACAAAGGTCTTACCAGGAGGAATTTTTGAGTCCAGGGTGGTAGAATGGGCAACAATGCATGAAGTTGGAATGATCGGCTCAGGTTCAAGAGTGAGATCTTCGTCCAAGGTGTCAAAGGATCTAGAAAGCGCATCAGCCCGACCGTTGCAGGAACCAGGTTTGTATGTAATCGTGAAACTGAAACGGGAAAAGAAGAGACTCCACCTGGCCTGTCTGGGATTCAGACGTTTAGCATTCTGTAAGTACTGTAGATTCTTGTGATCGGTGAAGATCGTTATGGAGTGAGGAGAACCCTCCAAAAGATGACGCCACTCTTCTAGCGCCAATTTAATTGCGAGAAGTTCCCGGTCACCGATGGCATAATTTCTCTCTGCCTGAGAAAATTTTTTGGAAAAGAACGCACATGGTTGACGTCTCTTCTCAAAAAGTTGAAGAAGCACCGCTCCCACTCCCACAGAAGAAGCGTCCACTTCAATAAAGAATGCCTCCTCAGGGTTTGGTCTCCTCAAAAGAGGTCCAGAGACGAAGGCCTGTTTCAGATCGTGAAACGCAGAGACAGCTTCGGGAGGCCAGTCTTTGGCATTAGCACCCTTCTTGGTCAAAGCGATAATAGGCGCGGCAATGGAAGAATAATTCCTGATGAACTGCCTATAATAATTTGTGAAACCAAGAAAGCGCTGTGTGGCCTTGAGGCTAGCAGGAAGAGGCCAATTGGTAATGGCTAAGACCTTCCCAGGATCCATACGAAGGCCCAAGCTTGAAACAAAGCATCCTAGAAACAGGACCTCAGAACATTCAAAGGAGCATTTCTCCAGTTTGGCATAGAGATTATTCTCTCTGAGGCGCTGGAGTACAGTGCGAACATGGTTCCTGTGGACATGCAGATTTTCCGAAAAGATTAGAATGTCATCCAGATAGATGACAACAAACTGGTACAGCAGGTCCCTGAAGATTTCGTTGACAAAGTTTTGAAACACGGCTGGGGCATTACATAACCCGAAAGGCATGACCAGATACTCATAATGGCCGTCTCGAGTGTTAAACGCAGTCTTCCACTCATCGCCTTCTCGTATTCGAATGAGGTTGTACGCCCCCCTGAGATCCAACTTAGTGAAAATGGAGGCACCCCTCAACCTATCGAACAATTCAGATATCAAGGGTAAGGGGTAACGATTCTTAATAGTAACAGCATTTAATCCTCGATAATCAATACAGGGTCTCAAGGTACCATCCTTCTTGGCAACAAAAAAGAACCCTGCTCCTGCAGGCGATGACGATTTCCGAATGAAACCTCTGTCAAGGTTTTCTGCGACATACTCAGACATGGCCTGGGTCTCTGGGATGGACAAAGGGTATGTGCGACCCCTGGGCAGAATTGCTCCAGGAACAAGGTCAATGGCACAGTCAAAAGATCTGTGGGGAGGAAGCACCTCGGCTGATTTCTTACAGAACACATCCCGGTAATCGCTGTAAGCAGTGGCAAGATCCGAAGATACTGATGTGGTAGCAACCGGAAGTTCCCCCTTAGGAGTCACCTTGGAAAGACATGACGAGAAACATGAAGGACCCCAAGCCAGAATCTGCCCAGAAGCCCAGTCCACATGGGGAGAGTGGAGCTGTAGCCAAGGAAGGCCCAATACAATGGGAGTGGAGGCTTTAGGTAGGATGAGAAAGGATATCCACTCCTGGTGGAGAATCCCTATCGACATCCTAATGGGTAGTGTCTGGAAGCGAATAGGACCCCCTGGGAGAATAGTGCCATCAATTGCCGAGACTACCAGCGGCGTAGTGAGGGGTGAAAGGGTAAGCTTCATAGAAGAAGCAGTTCTCCAGTCCATAAAGTTGCCGGCAGCCCCGGAATCCAGATATGCAGAGATCGATAGGGGAGAAGTGCCTACATGAAGGGACACCGGAAGGAGCAGACGGGAAGGTGATGTTTCTGGGTCCAATACTCCACCTTCTAAATGTATTAGACCTGAGCGTTTCCCGGGCGAAGCGGGCAGGAGGCACGAAGATGGCCCTTGCCTCCACAATAGAGGCACAAGCCCAGAGTTCTGCGTCTAGCACGTTCTTCGGGTGTTAGTCTGGTCCGGCCCAACTGCATAGGTTCCTCAGCAGGCAGGGGGTGGTCTACGGGACGAAGTGAGGGAAGCACAGACTGACTACGACCTAGGGAGTGCTGGTGTCTTTTCTCAATGGACCTCTCCTGAAAACGAATATCGATCTGATTGCACAGGGAGATGACATCGTCCAGACCGACGGGGATGGTTCTTCCCGCTAATTCGTCCTTCACTCGGTCAGAGAGGCCATGTAAAAAGGTAGCGACCAGGGCCTCATTGTTCCAGCTCAATTCAGCAGAGAGTATACGGAACTGAAGAGCATATTGACCCACTGAACGAGATTCTTGGCGGAGACGTAGCAGAGCACTGGCTGCTGAAGAGGCCCGAGCCGGCTCTTCAAAGATGTTCCGAAAGAGCTTTAGGAAGTTGAACAGGCTGGAAACTACCGGATCATTCCTCTCCCACATAGGAGCAGCCCAGGCTAAAGCTTCACCGGAAAGGAGGGAAATAATATAGGCTACCTTTGCCCGATCAGACAAGAAGTTTTGAGGCTGTAGTTCAAAATGGATGGTGCACTGGCTAAGAAACCCCCTGCAGGCCTTGGAGTCTCCAGAAAAACGGACTGGAGGTGGTAGCTTCAGTGAATGCGACTCTGCGACTGGTGCGACGGGCGCAGCCGCTGCCGCTGGTTGTACTTGGGGTTGTAGATTCGGGGCTCCCAACGAGGTCTGAAGCTGATCAAAGCGGGAAGCCAGATCCTGAAGGAAACGCATCACCTGAGCCTGATTAGCTTCATGCGTCTCGAGTCTGTGAACAACGCCCTGTAATGGGTCATCTGCAGGAAGCGGCACGTCGGCCGGGTTCATGGCTGTTCAAACTGTCAGGTCACCTGTGGCCAGGTGACAAGTGCACCCTGTAGGGGTCAGGGATGCACCGCAGGGAAGTGAACCCTATAGCCGACTACTGCTGGCAGGGAGGAAGCGTGACCCAAGATCACCCAGGGCGCGGAGTCTAAGACCCAGTTTTGTATTCACCAGAGCCCTTGGTGGTAGGGATGGTCTTGGCCGCAACTGGGTCCAGGTCGCGTTCCCGGGATTCCTCAGGTCACACTCCGCAGGGAGAAGGGGGAAGCAGCCAGCAAACAGTGGTGATGGACAGGCCGAGGTCAGGGCAACAGGCAGACAAGGATAACCGTGGAACATGCAAATAGTCAGGGGCACAGGCAGACAGGGAAGTCGGGGACAAGCCAAAACGGTACACGGAAGATGATCGTAGCACTCTGCAACCAGGAACTAGCAATACACTGCAGACAGGAACTGAGCATTGGAACACTGTTGAACAGCACTGCAGACCTGTAGAGCAAAGGTTAATATAGGCTTCCTGGGATGGACTAGGGTGGAGCCATACAGGAAGAGGAAGTGATAAGAAGGGAAACCAGAACAGGATCTGCCTCTAATGAACACATGGAGATCAGGTAGGCAGACAGACATGATGCATATTCATGACAATTGGCTGCTTGGGGCCAATGAACGTCAGCATTTAGGTAAAGGGGAAAGGGAAGGGATTTTGGTAGGGACTTTTCGCGGCACTGATAGGAGACGGTCTGATAAAAGATTACAATATTTATTTAACAAAAAATAGGTACAATACAAAGACAGTTTAAGAACAAGCCCCACATTACACATCAGAAAGCAAAAAACAAACTGTGTCTTAATGTAAGGAATCGATGACCTCGACCGGTTTCGCAGTGATTTACCGCTTCTTCAGGAGGAGATTTTCTAAAAAGTATGCATAAACATATAAATAAACAAGCAAAATATACAATACGTGTATACATTATGTAGAAATCAATACAACGCGTTATGTAATGGAGCAGAGCACTCACCCTGGTTGGTCATATGATCAAGCGCGGAGCCTGACTAACACTGTAACCAATTATTTTTTTTATTATTTTTTAAGACAGACAAAACTTTCTTTGGTGGTATGTAATAACCACTGGGTACTTAATTTAAACTGTTTAAAGAAAAAAAGAGTAAACATTTTGAAACAAAAATCTTTTTTTTTCCTACTTCCTGTTATGAAACAGATCAAATAAACAATTTCATAATAAATTTACATCAACAAGTATTCTGCTACATTTCTTTGGTAAAAATAAATTCCATTGACATCTATACATTCTGCTTATTCCTAATGCCCAGTTGTTACTGACTGCGGGCCCTGTTGTGATCAATGTCTGGATAGTGCAATTTCTTAACTTAGGGTCATAAGTCCAACCTATTTGAATAGTACTAGCCCAACACAAATGCACCCTGACCCTAGCTTATTCCTCTCTAAAATAAATGCTTAAAGATATACAAGGATTTTATGGTTTAATCTGCTCAGTTGCATGGCAGCAAGTATCCCAGGACGACTGATAAGGCTGTAAATTTACACCACTTGTGCACTCTACTCCAGAGTGCCATTGGCTATTCCACCTCACAGACTTTTTCCATGGCACTTTGTTGCAAATTTCATGTGGAGGGACAGAATCCTACACACAAAGGATTCTCTCTATAGCATGTTTTTTTTTTCTCCAGCATGTTTTATTACATATAAATTTCCCCAACGGAAGCCCCATTACAAATTCATTAACATAATTAAAATGTATTCAGTCTCAGGAATGTGGCAATCTTGAATGTGTTAACCCCTTCCAACATGCCATGACATCCCTTTAACCTTCTGGGCGGTATTCCCGTGTGTGTCTCGGGGCGAGATTTTTAGGCTACGATCGGTAACCCCGGAACACACACGGGTTTGCTTCGCTAGATGCAGGAAGAGGTTTCTTACCTTTTTCCCTGCGATCCAGCGATGTCAGCGATGTCTTTCCCCAGTGCACGGCGGCCGGATGTCCGCCCGATGCACTGTGTTCCTCTGATTCCCTTCCCTGCGAGCGTCGCGACGCAGGGGGGCGGAACGGGGGGGGGAACGGCGCGAAATTCAAAAAATATAAATAACACATAGTAAAACACACTGACACAATTGGCTAAAAATTAAAAATAAATTACAGTGACCTTTGATTGCCCCCCAGTGCTTTCCCCAGTGCCCTGTCTGCAGATTGACTGTACCTGTACTGTACCTGTGTCTGCAAACTGCACAGCGATCATGGCAAAGCGCACCTGTACATCAAAATCGCTATGCGACCTGCTGCAAAACAGCGACAGCGACAGCGACAGCGATACGGAATCACTTGCGGAGGAGCTGAGTGACAGCGACGCATGGCAAAGTTCGTCATCAGACGCAGAAAGTGATATAAGCGACGATCCTGTGCCCAGCGATGTGCGGACTTGGTGCGCAATTGATTGCGGTGATGACCACGTAGCGCCCCCAAGATTTCCATTTACAGGAGCACCTGGGATAAAAGTGGACGTTGATGACAATCCCCTGGAATACCTCCAACTTTTTCTGACCGCTGAAGTGATCGACAAAATAGTTATTGAGACAAATCGATACCAAGAACAAGAAGCTGCGACTCCTCAGCGATTTTCAAGGCGCAGAAAATGGGAGCCTGTAACCAGCGAGGACATTTGGAAGTTTTTGGGCCTCATTATTTTACAGGGAGTGGTGGGGAAACCCCTGCAAAAATGGTACTGGTCCACGAACAAATTATTGGCCACGCCTTTTTTTGGATCCGTGATGTCGGAGTACAGATTTTCATTGATCATGAAATATTTGCACTTTGCAAATAATGAGGACTTTGATGAGCATTCTCATCCAGCTCCAAAGCTGAAAAAAATTTGGGAGGTTTACCAGCTTATTTTGCAGAACTTCCAGCGGACCTATATTCCTGAGCGCGACGTTACCATCGATGAAAGTCTCATGGCCTACAAAGGTCGGCTCAGCTGGATACAGTTCATCGCATCAAAGCGAGCTCGCTTTGGTATAAAAACTTTTATGCTGTGTGAATCCAGCTCTGGATATATTTGGAACTCAGTCGTATACACTGGGAAAGGGACCAAGTTCTGCGAGCGATTCAGCGATTTTGGGATGGCAACCGCTTCAGTTCTGTCATTGATGGAGTCCTTGCTCAACCAGGGCTATTGTGTCACCACAGACAATTTTTATACCTCCCCAGAACTGTACGAGTTCCTTATCCAAAATAAGACCGACGCTTATGGAACCGTGAGGCCTAACCGGCGTAACATGCCGTCAGCATTTCCCAGCAAAAAGCTTGGGAAAGGAGAAGTAGCTGCATGGCAAAAAGGGAAAATGTTGGCACTGAAGTGGCGGGACAAAAAAGACGTTTCCCTTATGAGCACAGTCCATAACACCTCGACCGTCATGGTGCATACCAAAGGTGGCAAGGATATTATGAAGCCACAAGTTGTGTTGGACTACAACCACACGATGGGAGGTGTGGACAGGGCTGACCAGGCCATGACTTTTTACCCTGCGATGAGGAAGCAGCAGAAAAAGTACTATAAAAAAAATTTCCGACATCTTGTCGAACAATGTCTCTGGAATTCCTTCATCCTGATGAAAAAAAAAAGTGACAGGCCTATAGCCCATTCAGACTTTGTGTGGAAGGTGGCAGAACAAATCTTTCTGAAGCACCGAACGCCAATGGCGGTAAACCGATCTGGACGTCGGGCTTCTGGTGTAGTGAACCCTGAAAGACTGACCGGTCGTCATTTTTTGGACCACATTCCACCTACTGAAAAAAAACAGCACCCTCAAGGATGTGTGTGGTTTGCTGCTCCAAACGCGACGAAAACGAAAGAAAAATCCGTAAAGAAACGCGTTTCTATTGTGCCGACTGCAACGTTGGACTTTGCGCTGTACCCTGCTTTAAAATGTTTCATACCCGAGACGTTTACTGAATAATTATTTTGCACCCTTGTTTGACCCCCCAAAAAATCAGAGTATCTGAATATATTATTTGTTAAGATTTATTGAATAAAAAGTATTGTTATTATTAAATTATTACTTGTTATTATTTATTATATTATAATTTATGATTTTGTGTTTCAAACTTCATCATAGTCTACTAGAGACTCTGGTTTGGACAGATTTAGGTGAGTTATTCCTAAGAATTACAGGCCTGCAATCTAAAACGCCAAATTTCCATGCAAAATAATGGTACCGCTTTCAGCACCTTTTTTCAGAAAGAATCATACCGCCAGGGAGGTTAAAGTTTAAACAGCTCTGAACTTTGGGGGGAGGGATCAGCGACACAGTGGTCACACGATGGGAAGTCTTCCACCAGCTACTGAGCATTAATCCGAACTGAAAGCTGTCTTTGACAGCTTGGTCTTTGTGCTGGTAGCACACAGCGAGTGCGCTTTTAGCACATAAACATTGGTTGTCCTGCAATGCGTGTGGGCATTAAAGCTCACCCTTTTAACCCTGCACATAAACCCATTATTTACTGCAAATATAGCTTTGTGTCTTAAAATTGTTAAACTGAAGTTTTTATTAGGAAACTGTTGTGCTTTCTCATTTGTTTTCCTGTAAGAGAAATACATTCTTGTTTGCATACCCATCTAATAAGTATAGACGGTTTAAAGAGTGGCAGAAGTGTTTTATGGTGCAACAATCAATTTACTAAAACAGTGTCTTCTATAGGATGAAGAATCATTGTTTTTTTTGTGTTTTTTTAGCAGAACTGTGAACTAGTTCTAAGAAAATTACCTCTACAGGTGACAATGCAGTAGAAGTTTCGGAAATCATTTCTATCTAGGGACACTTATTCAAAGTGTTCCCTTCAAAAACTGAATTTTAGTGTTGGGTATACGTAACTTTAAATAGTCCACCTGTATTGTTTTTATATATTTCAATAAATAATGCCTATTGTGAGTAGATAAACACTCAAGAGAAATCGCATTTACAACAGAAATACAGAGTGATTGTAAGGTTATTCAGCTTGGCACATTACAGTTATGCAGAACATATACTGTATGGCCCGGATTCTTAAAGCACTTATGCCAACGTATCTTTATATACGCCGCGTAAGTGCACTGATGCACCGTCGTATCTATGCGCCTGATTCCTAAAGCTAGATACGCCTGAATTGTGGCTTCATCCGATTGACGTAAGTTTCCTACGCCGTCGGAGCCGGGCGCATATTTACGCTGGCCGCATGGGGCGCTTCCATTGATTTACGCATCGAATATGCAAATGACCGAGATACGCCGATTCACGAACGTTTGGTAAAGAAGAATTTTCGCGCCAAAAAATTAATTAATAAATGTGGAACATAAAGTAGTAAAATATATATATAAATAAAGCTGCTCCCCTGAAAAACGAAGTGATATACCTCGTGATTTAGTGAATGGTAGATGGTAGGGGGCGCTAGTGTAATAGGAAAAAAAAAATTGTAACCTATTATAAAGTGTCAGAGGTGTATAAATAAATATACATAAATATGAAAAAACACTGACCACTTCAGTGATAAGTAATTACAGAAAACTTGTGATAGAAATAAAATAAAATTGCATATACCAGTGTCAATATCCACAAAAATCAATATAAGTGAACAATATGAGAACAATCTCGTGATAAAAAAACTCTGGTAATGAATGGTGTGTTCCCAAAACCATACATCAGGAATTAGTCCAATATTATAGTGATAATAATAACGTCCGTGTGTTCCCAAAGTGAGAGTAAACCACTATTTTGAGATAGTGAATCCTTTGTGTATTCCAAAAGTAAACATGCAATCTTCTCATAGATAAAGTGATTCAATAATCTCTTCCACCACTCAAGCGAACGACACCCAAAAAGTGCTGATAATAGAATGCGCTTAGCAAAGCGATTGGACTCCTTTAATTAAAAAGAGAGTCAAATTCGCTTATGCAGATTGATGCCTACAAACATATGATGCGTCTTCCAGTATCGACATAGACAAATCCTCTTCAAGGAGTCTCACAGGTGGAACATAGAACAGAAAAACAGCTCCATAGTGCAACCATTTTTTTTTAAACTAATTAAAAAACAAAGCATGGGCCAAGTGGCCACTTACATTAAAAGATGCCCATCCCGGCACTGGGTCTGCAGGCTCAATATAGGAGGCAAAAGCCTCAAATTCCGTGCGGCGTATGTCCTCCTCTCGCCTCGCCAACTCACAGAGCCAGATGATAGGGGAATCAGCTACAAACGTGACAAGGCTACGCCTCCGACGATCGTTTCGTAATACGTCTTCAGGGGGTCTTCATACGTCCCCCTGAAGACGTATTACGAAACGATCGTCGGCGGCGTAGCTTGGTCATGTTTGTAGCTGATTCCCCTATCATCTGGCTCTGTGAGTTGGCTGTTGCAATATATTCTCTTATGTACTAGTAAATTTAGGGTCCTAGGACAATGGTAGCCTTCAATTGTGTTCCACAAATACACTTGTTTTCTATATTTGTATCTGTTGTATTAATCTAAAATATATTTAGTAGATAAAATACATAATTATTTCACAAAGACTGCAAGAAGAAAAATAAAATAATGAATCCAATGTGAATATATTCCAAATAAATTTCTACTTCAATTTCAGTATATACACTCCATTGCTTCTGTTGATTGTGTGGTATGCCATAAGTGGTGTCCAGATGGAGAACAATGTGGCAATTAATGCACATAATTACTTCTGTTCTCAAAATGTAGCAATGTTCACCATCCAGAAGTTTTTACACACCCTGCAGTTCTCCTTTTATGCATTTATGACCACTCAGCATGTTATTGTTCAAGTACTGTATTTAATATTAGAGGCAATTCAATTGAATCTGCATAACTCTTTTGCTAGAATTGACAATATCCTTGAAATCCTTTCTTCAGAGTCAACCAAATTTAAATGAGTGGTTTTGCCCTTTCACGGCACACTTCACTTTGCCATATGTATATTCTTAGCAAACGCAACCATCCAACTCATTTGATTTACTAAAGACAAATAGGTTGTTAAACTTGCATGAAAATTTAATTTGCAGGGGAATTTTTCCTTAGCTTAATGAATGAGGTGAAGCTTTGATAGCTTACATCATCCAATACAAGCAAAAAAAAAATTTTCTTGCACATGATTGGGTGTCTTTGTTAAGTGAATTTTCACTATATTCACTAAGCTAAGGGAAAACTAACTTGCAAAATTAAAAATTTCTTGCAAAGTGAAAAGCCAATTTTCCTTTGGTAAACTAGCCCCATTATATGTTTGTTATACACTTAAGAATCGAATTGTTCCACCATATCCTCCAGACCCACCAAAACTAATAAAGAAGAGCAACTGTCAATAAACCATAATAGCATTTCATAACCTTTTAAATGCTATTGCAAATTTAAATTTCCACATGCCCCTAATAAACTTTTGGTTTTGGGATATACTCACTGTATAAGACTACCCCCTTCTTACTAGTCTTTCTGGAAGCTGAGGGGTAGCCAGAACCGCTGACAGAAACAGGCTTTTTCAAATCTCACTCTGCCATTACATTACATTCCTCACTGTGCCATTACATTACTTGCCCCCTCAATGTGCCATTACATCACTTGCCCCCTCACTGTGCCATTACATCACTTGCCCCCTCTCTGTGCCATTACATCACTTGCCCCCTCACTGTGACATTACATCACTTGCCCCCTCACTGTGCCATTACATCACTTGCCCCCTCACTGTGCCATTACATCACTTTCCCCCTCACTGTGCCATTACATCACTTGCCCCCTCTCTGTGCCTGAGCTTGCCCCCTCTCTGCCTGAGCTTGCCCCGAAGTGCCATCACTCACTTTTTTTTCAGGCGGTGCGGTTAGATTTCGAAGGCGTAAGCCGGCATAGGTGGAAGTGGGTGTGACCATGCAAATGATGGTCTGAGCGTGGAGCAGTGTTTTACGCCCGGCGTATCATGAATGGAGCATGCGCAGTGACGCGGACGTATGAGCGCGCCCCTGTGCGCATGCTCACAACTACGCCGGTGCAACTTCCTGGGATACGCTGGCCCACCGGCTTACGCCGAGTGCATAAATGCGCCCAGCCGTACGCCCGTCCGGTGCAAAAGTACATCCTGCTTGTTTCCCCCCCTGAAGCAAGGTACTTTTGTTCAGCTATGGCATCAGCTAAGGAGAGGAGGAAGAGAAATTTCTCAAGGGAGGAGAGGGCTATACTCACCTCAGCTATAGCCAAATATGATGTGTACCTCCATAGTGCCCACAGCGCCTAGACCAGCAAGGCACGGAAGAGGGAGTAATATGCCAACATCTGCTTTGAGGTCAATGCCCTTGGGCATGAGGCCAGGACTCCCGGTGATATACAGAAAAAGATTAATGACATGAGACGTCGGGTCCTTGATAAGCTGGCCACTATGAGGAGACATGTCAGAGGCACGGGAGGAGGACCAGCCTCATCTCCTGAGGTTGACACCGGAGGAGGAGGTCGTCACCAGCTGTCTGAGGCGGGAGCAGGTGGAGGGCATGGAGGGCTTTGACTCCAGTGACCAGGCCTTGAGGACAGGTAAGTGTGTTTTACCCGCCATCCAGTGTGTAGCATGTGAGGGGGTGCAAGGGAACATGTGACAAGTGTGTGGGTCCACCAACATGTGAATGCTTTGTGTCATCCACAGATGTGCTGGAGGGAGCTGGGCCATCGTCTGCTGCAGGACGACCCATGCCATCCGCAGAGGAGAGTGCCCACACTTCTCTAGAGGTAGTTGAGGAGGAGCATGGAGAACTCGAGGAATGTGTGTACCTCGAGGAGGAACCCCCTCCCGGGTTACCTCATCCAGGGGAACCCCCTCCAGGGCTACCCCATCCAGGGGAACCCCCTCCAGAGCTACCCCGTCCGGACGGGCCCAAGCCTCTCTAGCCCCCAGGAAGGCTTTGCAGAAGACAAGGGGTGTACCCCAATCCCTCCAGGAAGGGCTGGCGAGGGAGCAGGCCTGGCAGATGCGCCACATGGGTGCTATTGCCGGTGACCTGCGCCGTGTGGCAGACAGCCTGGCCTCCTCAGCCCAGACCCAGGCTGAATGCACAGTGGCTGTGCAGGGCACCACAGCCACTGTACAGCAGTGCCTGACACAGCAGGCTGAGCAGACCAGCTCAATCTCTGAAAGCCTGCAGGATGTCAGTGCTAACTGCGCTGCTATGGTCACCTGCATTGGGGAGCTGCAGGCCACAACATCAGCCCTCGTGGCAGAGGTGAGGAGCCTGGGAGTGGCTGTACAGGCCAACACGGCTGCCATCGAGGCAGAGGGACGGCAGACCAGGTGCTACCAGCGGCACACCACCACCCGCCAGCTGCGGATGCAGGCTCAGACTAACGCAGTCCTCATCCGCATTGCCCTTGCATTGGAGGGCAGGCAGCCAGCTTCTTCCAGGAGGGACAGACCAGGGGATGATCCTCCTCCTGATGCCCCACTCCCCCACCCGAGGCTCCCCCCAGACAACTGAGGTGCCTGGCCCACTACAGGGCAAATGAGTGCCTTTTTTTTATTTTCTTTGCTCAGGTTATGAGTTTTTGTTTTTGTTTGCTCAGGTTATGAGCTTTTTTATTTTTGTAGTGACTGCACACGGTCAGTAGTGCAGGCTACAGTGTGACTGGTGTGTGAATGTGGGTGACATGCCTGCCAGCAAGGTGTGTCACCTTGGGTCGTCAGGGAGAGGTTATCCCCACGACCGTGTGAATGCGGTATGAATGGACAGCAACACCATTGGGGCATTGGCGTGGCGTTGCTGCTCCCAAGTCCTGCATGGTGGACTTGGGCTAAACCAATGTGAAGTGGATGTGGTGTGTGTGAGCACAGGACCCCAGATGGCAAGTCACCTTTTTTTTTATTTAAAAAAAATGTTGTTTATATTTTTAAATTCATTTTTTTATTCTTTTTAGTTCCTTTTTTTATATATATTTTTCTTTATTTCGTCTTTCTCAATTCGCGGCAGCCCCCCCCCAGGCCCATGCCTGAAGCTGTGTAAGGGGCCCCATAATTCCTGATGGCGGCCCTGCCTGGCATGTTGACATACAGGTGTTGTCCTGCAAGTGTGATTGCTCAGCTCGTCCGTAACGGTGCTGCTGCAGCTGCTCTCCAGCTGACCTGTTGCTGAGTTACACCTGCTTTATGAGGAATAACTTTAGGCCGGACGTACAACTTACGGGCACATCGCGTAGCCTGCGCCGGACGCATGTACGTTCGTGAATCGCCGTATCTCACTCATTTGCATATTTGAATAGAAAATCAATGGGTGCGGCAGATGCGTCCAGCGTAAATATGCGCCCACGATACGCCGGCGTAGGCAAGTTACGTTGGTCGGAAGAAGCCTATTTTCATGCGTATCTAGTGGGCACGGCGCACAGATACGACGGCGCATAGTTACACTAACGCAGCGTATATCTAGATACGTCGCGTGAGTGCTTTGTGAATCCGGGCCTAGTAGTTTTTTTTTTAAATCCATCAGGGCTGAGCGAAAAAAAACTGACAGCTCAGGAGGAGCCGTTGTATTAACTAACTGATGTTAATACAGCCATATCCCTTGAAACGTATTATGCTTATCCCCTCCTGACATCACCATATGATTCTACCAGCTGTCAGCTTCCCAGTGCAGCTGGAGATGCAATCAGTCAACATTACCTGATGGAATTTTGGAGCCTCTATTGCTGCATGCTTAAGCTGATCAGCTCTAGTGTCTCAACCTGCTGTGTTACTATTCACTGGTGGATTGGTGATTTCTGACATATAAGTGTGCTGCTTTTAATATAGATGTTTTTGTGCTTGGTATTAACCTCAGTGCCCTGCTTTTTGCTATTTCCTACTTTTGAGGTGATCCTGCCCAGATCTTACAGGAGCTGTAGAGGTGAACCATCCATACATGATACATCTATACATCCATACATCCATCCATCCATCTGCTCTTTATTTATCCATAATACATCCATATATCCCTCTAGTCTTCCATTACCCATCATCCATCCATCTATTTGTCATTCACCCCTCTACCATTCACCCACTATTGCTATAAATGATGTTATATCACAGACTCTTAAGCATCGCACACATGATTGGATTTTCCGACGGGAATTGTGTGTTGACACCCTGTTGGTGGAAAATCCGACCCTTTGTACACTCCGTCTGACAAATGTTGTCGGATTTTCCGCAGACAAATGTTGGATGGCAGGCTTTAACATTTTCCTCGAACAACGGTCTGCTGTCAGATTTTCCAAACGTGTGTACACAAGTCCGTCAGACAAAAGCCCAAAGTACAAACACGCAATCTCAGAATCAATGCTCACCAAACACAACATTAGCAGAAGGTGCCCAAAACGGTGGCTTTGAAGAGCTGAAAACCCACATAGTTTTGTGTTTGTTGTCTGCAGAAAATCCAATTGTGTGTACGAGGCTTAAGTGTGTTTATCCATATAATTGCCAATTCATGGACAGAGGAGCGCTGGATGCTTTGTGTAATTTTTACATGTTTCTTTGTTTTAATACAGTGATCTCCCCTGCTGTTCTATTGTGCTCTGACAGGCGTTCTTTTGATGTTGCCCACCATTTTTGCCGTGTGTACTAGACTGTCCCTTTTTAGATGGGATCCTTTTTCAACCAGAAAATAACTCCCTTCTCTGGTCCTCAGGGCCAAGCATTAAAAACAAAGAAAATACTCCACAGTGCTCTACCATTTTAACACCTTTTACTTATCTATACTAAATAAAGAAAGAAAGACATTGAATCTGGGTCAGGGTTTATTTGAGTTCAGGGCTGAATGACATCATACAGGCAAGTCTCTGGTGCCTCCCCCTTGTTCTGGAAAATTGGAAATTGTTCTCAAAACTTAAGGGCAGAGGCTAGGAGGGTTGTTCTGCTAACTCAGGGAGCTTGGCCAATCCCCAGGCAATGTGGTTGAGTCATGCTGGCAGAGAGAGTCAGGTACAAGATGGATATGGAGTGCCGAGAAATCTGTTGGTGGCCTTTAGGGGCCCTTTGGGTCTAGGGGGCACCACAGACTGGAGACTCTGGCTGGCTCAAGAAGCATCCCTTCTGCAGTGCAGTGTGTTTGGGACCACCACCTGGGAGCAGTGGGAACAAGGAAAGAACAGTGAGTACATCAGCACACTCAGGGACACTACAAAGGGAAAGTCTGGCATATGTAGTCAGCTTTTGGTGGGACAGCAGTGTGCTTCATCCCTTCATTCTTCCCCTGAGAGATCTCTGGTGCAGCCAGGAGGGCTGGTAGGATCTGCTGAGTAGTGGAGCTGGGACCTGCTGTACAGGGATCAATGCAAATTCCATGCTGTGCTCGGTTGAAGTCTATAAAGATTAGTGCTCAAAAGTCTCAAAAACTTACTACCCACACAAATTACCTATCTGGCATATCTGCTGACTCAGTGTGTTACAGGTGTATTGCCTGGTCCCTCTATAAGTGGCCCAAGCTTTGTTTGCAATGTAGCCAATGCACTGAAGTGACAGGTATGGGGGTGCTGGACAAGAAAAAGGAACCCCCAAGTGACTTTTGTAGGCAGAGTCAATCATATGTATATATAAAAGGCAAATGCCAATCTTTATTACAAAAGTCAAAAAAAGACCAAAGTGTCAATAAAAGTGTCATCATTTCACAAAAAATTATAACATAAAAGTACAAAATTGCACCATACAGTAATGCATATACCATGCTGATCAATAATATGCTGAATTCCAGACTGCACACCTTCTCTTCACACTGCCCTGGCCTTCAAAACAGCTGCAACAGCCCTCCTGCACTGTAAATGCAGTGCGGGTGTCAGGAAGGGTTCCACCCGCTGGTAATACTATCTGATATTGGGCATGCAGTACTGATGTCCACCAGCAGGTGTCTCCTCGCAGTTTGGAACTGTCAGGAGAGTCTTTCCCTGCTGGTGTTATGTGATCTTTGGGCCGTAGTACTGGCGTCCACCAGCGGGTGGATCCTGGCAGTATGGAGCAGATATCTCCTCCTGCAGCCAAGCATCACCTGAACCTGATAGCAGGTAATGGTATAAAAACATGGCAAGTTCACACACACTCTGCCTTGATTCCGTCTTGTGCCCTGACCTTGAGTCTTGATCCTGTGCCTGTTTCCTGTTTCCTGTATCCTGAACCTGACTCTGATCCCGAACCTATTTGTACCTGCTCATGTCAGTCCTTACCCCCCAGATCTCTGCCCTGCTGTCTGATCCCTTCCACCCTCTCCCTGTCAATTGCTCCTTGTCCCCCATCTGCTGATCTCCTGTTATGACCCCGGCCCGGCTGAGACTACGATCCCGGTATTCCCTTTTGGCTATATATATATATACTCGTCTGATTGTTGTTATTTTTGGGTCTTGTCTATATTGGTTTGTTGTGCACTGTATGATGTTAGAGGTGGTTGCATTGATATATTCAAGTTTCTTAATAAATTATTACTTTCTTCACCTATATAGGTCTGGTTCACTTTGTGCAGTACACACAGTTCTGATCACATCTGATACGTGACAGCGGGAGAGGACTAGGAAAAGTTGCTGCAGCTGTTTTGACAGCCGTCAAACTATTTGAGAGGAGAGAACTTTTTTCTACATAGCAAAGGTGCAGGAACTCAGCCTTGCCCCTACTGCACTGCTCGCCATCAACACCCCTCCTTTGGCTGGTGACACTTGGTTCCAGTAAATGCCACTGCCACTCCTGCCCTGGTTTTCAGGAGTTGTCAAAAAAGGGATGTGTAGGGTTTAGGACTGTGCTACATACAGAGTGCAGGGTTCAGGAGTGTGCCATATACTGAGTGCAGAGTTTAGGAGAGTGCTACACACAAAGTGCAGGGTTCAGGATTGTGCTATGTACAGGGTTCAGGAGTGTGTTAACTACAGAGAGCTGGATTCAGGAATGTGCTGCATACAGAGTGCATGGTTCAGGGGTGTGCTGGGTACAAAATGACTGTGTGAAGAAAACAGCACTAGCTAATCAAAACTATTCAAATAAAATAATCAGATAATGAACAAGTGCATATAAGTGAAATACCATAAGGAATGAATGGAAAAAAAACATATTACTCTGTATATACATTACATATACAGTAAAACTAACAAGCAAATGCAAAAAGTCAAAGTAATAAATCAATTCTCCATGAACAAACAATTGTGACCTAGCTTCTGATGTCATTTTGATGATGAAATGGGTTAATTTTTTTTTTTTTTGAAAAGCCTATGGCGTGCAAAACACACCTGATGCAGAAAAAATGTGCACACACATAGAGAGTGTTCACAAAAACATGCAGACAGGTGCTACGTCAAGTGGTCCTCCTGTGAAAAAAAAGACCCAAACCCTGATCCCCGGGGCGTTGGGCTCCAGACGGGGACTGAGGTACTGTGGTCCGAGCAACCAAAGCCGACACGGACCCAACTTCCTTGGAGGGTCTGCCAAAACAGAACCCTCCCAGTACTAGGTGGGGCTCCCCCAAAGGGAGACTCCATGAGAGCAGGCGAACTAAGCCAGAAGGCCATGTCCACCCTCTCCCAAGACGTTCAGGGCTGGCCCGAGGACCGCCACCCTACTAATCACACAGTGAACAAATAACGTGCACAATCAAAAAAAAGACAAAAAAATTTACAAACATAGGCAATAAAGTGGGGGAAAGGGGTAGTGGAGAGGAGAGTGAAGAAGTGACCCGGCAGAAGTGCTGCTAGTAACATGGCATATGAATCTGAAATAAAGCCCTTAAAGCTAGTTATCCCAACCATGAAGTGAAAGATCGGGGCAGGGGACAATATCCAGGGGTTACTTCCCGCCTGGGCCCTAATGGCATGCTTCAGCTGTAAGTATTGGAAGTGCATCGTCTGGGGAAGACCATACCTCTCTCGGAGCTCCGCAAAAGAGAGCAGAGAACCCCCAGAAAAAATATGCACCAAGTGTGTAATTCCATATCTCCTCCAGTGTTCGCTACATGTCAGAGACATCAATTCCTCATAATAGCGGTTGTTCCAAATTGGGCTGTGTCCTGTAAAACCCTCTATATTCTGTAGTTGTCGTGCCTTATTCCAAATTTTCTGCATTAGGGCGTATGTGGGGAAGAGTTTATTTGACTTAGCGCATTGTAACGACTCCAGACCAGACACCAGAGTGTCCACGCCGGTCGTGTGGGTAACTATATCTACCACCGGGTCCCCCTGTCCCTTACTCATAGCTCGAGCTATGTGTTGTAATTGAGCTGCCAAGTAGTACACCCATGGATTAGGGAGAGCTAGCCCTCCCGCCTCCTTAGGTTTTTGCAATTGTTCCAATTTAATTCTGGGGGGTTTATTAAGCCAGAGGAATGCCCGGAACAGGGAGTTAATGATTCTGAAAATCTTTAGGGGGACAACCATGGGGGTGTTATGTAAGATATACAATAGTTGGGGCATAAACACCATTTTTGTGAGGTTCACTCTGCCTACCAGGGACATTTTAAATTTCGACCATATTTTAACTTTATCTCTAATCCTGTCTACTAAGGGGGTTAGGTTTAAAGTAATATACTCGAGCGGCTGGGGGGTAACCCATACACCCAAATATTTAAATCTAGTTGCCACTGGGATGTTCTGCAACGTGCTATCCTGCGGGTTCGACGAGTCTAGTAGCATAATTGCGGACTTAGTCCAGTTGATCAATAGACCCGAAAAGGAGCCGAATGTCTGAACTACCGACATCGCCTCCCGAAGAGAGCCCGACGTATCTCCTAGCAATAGCATGGTGTCATCCGCGTAGAGCATTATTTTTTCGTGCGTCAGTCCGTACTTTTTGGGGGTTGGAGCGCACCAGAGCCGCCAGCGGTTCTATGGCAACCGCGAACAGCAAGGGTGAAAGGGGGCACCCCTGTCGAGTCCCCCTATGTAGCGGGAAGGGAGAGGACACTCTGCCTTCCTCCCTAATCACCGCCAGGGGGGAGTCGTACAGAAGCCTCACCCAAGACTGAAATACCGGCCCAAATCCAAATCTGGACAACGTCGCCCACAGGTACTGCCACTCAATGCTGTCGAAGGCTTTGTGGGCATCTAACGACAGCATTGCTCTATCCCCCACATTGTCCGCCGTCGACTGCATATTAACAAATAACCTCCTGAGGTTGATAGCTGTAGACCTCTCCGGTATAAAACCCGACTGATCCGTGTGTATAATCGCCGAGATCACTTTGTTTAGTCTTATCGCCAATACCTTAGCTAGTATTTTTATATCGCTTTGGAGAAGCGAAATTGGTCTATAGGATCCAGGATCCAATGGATCCTTTCCAGGTTTGAGTAGCAGAACTATGCTGGCCTGCCTCATGGAATCCGGGAGCCGTCCTCCCTCCCTGGCCGCGTTCAGGGTGTGAAGCAGTTTCGGGAGCACAACACCCCCATACTGCTTGTACACCTCAATCGGTATGCCATCATCCCCTGGGGCCTTGGCGTTGGGAAAAGAGTTAGTGGCCTCTATCATCTCCTCAATAGTAATGGGAGTCTCAAGGGACTCCGCCTGGGACTCCGTCAAACACGGTAGCACTATCCCCTGCAGATAATCCCGAGTCTCCTCTCCAGTATGTGTTTGCTTTGATTCGTACAGATCAGCATAAAATCTAACCAGTTCCTTCATCACTAAATCAGGAGTATTTACCATGCTACCTCCCTCTGTCCTAAGCGCACCTATGGACGGGGACGTCTGTTGTGATTGTACTATTTTAGCTAGGAGTTTGCCTGTCTGCTCCCCTTCCTCATAGAACGCCATCTTTGAGAAAAAGCGTTTCCTGTCAGCCTTAGATGCGTCCAGCCTGGTCAGTGCGTCCTGAGCAGCTATCCATGCCTCCCGAGAGCCTTCCCCCGAATTAGCTATGTACTCTGCCTCCAAATGCTTCACCATCTGTGCTACTTGTTCCCTTTGTGCATTAGTGTTATGTTTAATCGCATTTACCTCAGAAATAAAAATACCTCTCAGAAAGGCTTTAAAAGCATCCCAAGCAGTGTCCGTTCCAGGATGATCCGCGTGTCTCTGCCAGTATGCCACCATCTCCCTTTCAATTTTTTCATGAGAGGGGAAAAGGTTGAGCCAGAAGGCATTAAGCTTCCACGGTGCTCTGGGAAGTGTTGCAAGAGGTCTAACCCTCAATGAAAGTCGGACAGGAGAATGATCCGAGACGCACCGGGGAAGGTACTGTACCTCCTCAATATACTGAATTGCCGGGGCCGAACACAGACATAAATCTATCCTGGACAGAGACATATGTGTCTTGGAGAAGCAGGAGAATTGTTTCTCTAGGGGGTTTTTCCGTCTCCAGGGGTCCACCCAGCCCACCTCCTCCATGAATTTGGCCAGAGCTGGTCGTGTCCCCCCAGGGGGTCCCACCGGGGCAGGGTGTTTATCCAAGAGTGGATCCATGATCCCGTTAAAATCCCCTACTGCCACTAAGGGGATCCCAGGGTTGGACAGCTGAAAGGACAAGAGGTCCCGCAATACCTGGGGACTAAACGGAGGAGGGACGTATACTGCAGCCAGTATGAGCGTTAGTTGGTATACCCTGCAGAGCAAAAACACATACCTCCCCTCCTGGTCCACCCTAGAGTTTATGCACTGAAAATCCAGGGATCTATGTATCAGTACACTCACACCCCTTGAATAGGAGGTGTGGGTGGAGTGATAAGTCCAGCCTGCCCAAGCAAATCCCAGCCATGATATGGTATCAGGAGTCAGGTGAGTCTCCTGCAACACACATATAGCCGGAAAGTGCTTCCTGAGGGAGGTAGACACCATGGTTCGCTTAAGCGGATCCCCCAGTCCCCTGACATTCCATGAAACTACATCAATTCCCGACAACATTGTACAATTGGACTGGCATCACATAGCATATTGAACCTCCACCCTCCCGAACAGTCGCCCCCACCACCAAGCCTGTCCAGTGGCATCACATTGTATTGCATTACAACAGAATAGTAGGCACTATACCTGGTGTTCAAAAATAGATAGGCAGAGCGACTACAAAAAAGGAATAACAATAAAAATGAAAAAAGAAAAAATAATGGCAATACCCGGGTCCTCAGTTTAAGAAACATCACCACACCCCATCTCAGAGTGGCAGGCCAAGTCCTTCCGCCTGGTTCGTTCCCAAAACAGTGAGTGAGGGAGTGGAGCAGCAGTCCTTCTGTGTGTGCGAGATAGGTAGCAGCATTCAAAGAATGGTAATGGAGAGAAGTCAGTAGCACCAAAAAAAACAAAACAAACTTTAACTGTGCAACAATCAGTTGCTGGGCAGAACTTGTGCCCTGATCATACCACTGACGCAACAGGCAGTCCGTGGTTCCAACCTTGCGCCTCTGCGGGCGCTCTACCTGTGTTCCAGGTCGCATATAGAACCAGATAAGTCTAGGGACAATAATATTGAATAAACAGTTCGCTCAGTTCCTGAATAGCATAAAAAGAACCATGCATATATTGTTCTCCCGGACCAGAGATCATATAGAAAAAGGCTGAGTAACAAGCGCCAGCCTTTGACAAGTAACCAGCCAAAAACAGAAAATATGAACCAGCTTACCAGCCAGCTCTGCCGTCCATCAAATCAGGGTGCCTCAGTCCGCATCCGCCGCCGGGTCCCCGGCTTGGCGGATCAGGTGTTCATTCATATCCAGCCACGATGAGGCCTCGGCTGCCGACTCAAAGAACTGGGCTCTGCCGCCCGCGATGATTCGAAGCTTGGCCGGATACAGCATCGCATAGTTGGCACGCAGGCGTTGTAATCTTCTTTTCACTTCTCCAAATTTAGCCCTGCGCCTCTGCACATCCGCAGAGAAGTCGGGGTAGAAAGACACCCTCACTCCATTAAATTGAATGTTACGCCGTTCTCTGGCCATCCGCAGAATGATTTCCTTGTCCTTATAGTTAAGGAGTTTGGCCAGCATGGTACGTGGCGGGTTGCCTAGGAGGGAGAGGCCTAGGAGGCACTCTATGCGCCCTCTCTACTGAGTAGAAGGACGTAAAGGCGTCTTTGCCAAAGACTTCCTGCAGCCAGGCCTCGACAAAGGCAGTGGGGTCCCGGCCCTCCGTCTTTTCAGGGAGGCCTACTATGCGGACGTTGCTCCTCCTCAAACGGTTCTCAATGTCCTCATTGCGGTTCTCATTAGCCGTCGCCATCCTGGCCGTGACCTGCAATTCTCTTATGAGGGGGGCCATTCTATCTTCCACCTCGCTGACCCGACTCTCCACCGCTGTGGTGCGCTCTCTGATTTTTTGAAAATCATGGCGGATCAGTCCAACCTCCTCCTTTAATCCCCCAAAGTGCTGTTGCAGAGTCTGCACCGAGGCTGTGCATTTATTCACAGCTTTCAGTATCTGAGCCAGCGTGGGCTGTTCTGTGCCCTCCCCCTCCTCTATCTCCCCTGTATTCACCTCCAGTGTATTCCTGGTTGGGGCCTGCTGCGAGGCCTGGGCCCCCTGTGACAGTGCTTGAAAAATGTCTGGCGTGGCATCCAACTCCTCGTCCGAGGGGCGGTCTGCCATGTTGTTCATCTTCTGTGCATAATACACCATATCTTTTGGGGCCTCTTTTGCTAGGGCTTTAGGTGTCTTGGGGGGGATCTTACCAGCATCCCTCTTGTCTCCACGTGTCTTCCAGGCCGCCGCGGCGCCATTTTGCAGATCCGGGAGCTCATCTCCTTTCTGCTGTTTGCGGGTCATCATGCCGTAGGTCGGGCCGATGGACAGATCGATACGTGCGGCGGGTGCTGTAGCTCAGCTGGGTGGTGTCCGGTGCCGAAAACGAGCAGTGTAACGGCCGGGAGAAGGATCGCTGCAGTGTTCTATCCGGGAGCTCTGTGAGACACGTCCGCTCACATGCCGCTCTTGGCCACGCCCCCCCAGGGAGAGGATTTTAAAAGTTTCTAATAGCTGTATCCTCGCAGTTAGAATCAATAAACAGTTTGGAATGTTTTACACTATGAGGATCTCTGTTTTTTCTTTCCTTTCTTGTCCTGCATATTAAAGAGTCCTCAGTGAAACAATAAAAGCTGCTCCAGGTGAGTGAGTCTCTGGTTAATCCCAACACACACTCAGGGCCACCATCAGGAGGGTACAGGCAGTACACTTGTAAGGGGCTGGAGGTCCCCAGGGGCCCAGATGGCAACCCCCTTTTTTTTCCTTTTTTTTAAATAAAAACAATATATTTTTTTAATATATTTTTATTTTATTTTTTAATTAAAGGGACACATTTTTTTTTAGAGGTCCCGAGGTCCCCAGGGCCCCGAATGGAAACCCCTCTTTTTTTTATTCATTTTTTATAAAAAAATATATATTTTTTTAATATATTTTTATTTTTTATTAAAGGACCAATTTTTTTTAGGGGTCCGGAAGTCCCCAGGGGCCCAGAGATCCCCAGGGCCCCTGATGACAAACCCCCTTTTTTTTATATTTTTTTATAAAAAAACTTTTTTATATATCTTTTTATATAGATAGATAGATAGATTTAATATATATATATATTTTTATTAACCACTTACCCCCCGGAACATATTGCTGCCTAAAGACCAGAGTACTTTTTGCGATTCGGGACTGCGTCGCTTTAACAGACAATTGCGCGGTCGTGCGACGTGGCTCCCAAACAAAATTGGCGTCCTTTTTTTCCCACAAATAGAGCTTTCTTTTGGTGGTATTTGATCACCTCTGCGTTTTTTATTTTTTGCGCTATAAACAAAAATAGAGCGACAATTTTGAAAAAAATGAATATTTTTTACTTTTTGCTGTAATAAATATCCCCCAAAAATATATAAAAAAACATTTTTTTTTCCTCAGTTTAGGCCGATACGTATTCTTCTACATATTTTTCGTAAAAAAAATCGCAATAAGCGTTTATTGATTGGTTTGCGCAAAAGTTATAGCGTTTACAAAATAGGGGGTATTTTTATGGCATTTTTATTAATATTTTTTTTTACTAGTAATGGCGGCGATCAGCGATTTTTTTTTCGGTATTGCGACATTATGGCGGACACTTCGGACATTTTTGACACATTTTTGGGACCATTGGCATTTTTATAGCGATCAGTGCTATAAAAATGCATTAGATTACTATAAAAATGCCACTGGCAGTGAAGGGGTTAACACTAGGGGGCGGGGAAGGGGTATGCCTGGGTGTGTTCTTACTGTGGGGGGGGGGTGGCCTCACTAGGGGAAACACTGATTTTCTGTTCATACATTGTATGAACAGAAAATCAGCATTTCCCCTGCTGACAGGAACGAGAGCTGTGTGTTTACACACACAGCTCCCGTTCCCCGCTCTGTACCGAGCGATCGCGTGTGCCCGGCGGCGATCGCGCCCGCCGGGCACACGCACGGGAGTCGGGGGCGAGCGGGGAGCGCGCGCGCGCGCCTCCGGCGGCGCGCACGCGCCCCCTAGTGGCGGCTATACGATAGGACGTATAGCTACGGGCTCTCGCCCAGGAGAGCCGACCTGCCGCCGTATAATGACGGTGCGCGGTCGGCTACTAGTTAAAGGGCCCAGAGGTTTATTTTTTTTTATTGTTATTAAAGGGCCCAGAGGTCCCAGATGGCAACCTCCCTTTTTTTGTAATTTATTTTTATAAAAAAATAATTGTTAAAGGGCCCAGAGGTCCCCTTTTTTATATATATTTTTCTTTATTTCTTCTTTTTTTTTGTAAAGGGCCCCCCCCGCTTCTCATTCGCGGCAGCACCCCGCTTCTCCAGGGGGCCCCATGCCTTAAGCTGTGTAAGGGGCCCCATAATTCCTGATGGCGGCCCTGCACACACTAGTCAGGTGCTAGCCCAGCTCGCATGCTGTGTAACGTGAAGAAATAATTCCGGACATCTGCACTTCCAAAAATCCTTTTATTGAAGCCTCATATGACAAGTGGTTGACATTACCTATTGGAGCTAGTCACCACAATCACCTATATACTGCTCTAATATGTTATCATTAGGTTACAGGTTACAGGTGATCTAACCAATTAAAATTAGTACTAAGCTGGCGTTACAAAGAAAACCCGGCTAGAAAACACGGTACTTACACTCAAATCTGATGTAAAGAGTTTGGTCCAAATCCACCTAAAGAGTCCTCAGTGTCGGAACCACGCATTCATCACAAGGAGGGGACGTGAGGATCGGTTGGTTTCTCTCCCTTTTTTCCGGTCACAGAGACCATTAAGTCTGATTTGACGCTTCTTACCAAATGGCTAATAGGATCAACAACGTCCACTGAGTAGGAATTTCTATCATATCCTGCACTGGTGTCCCATTGGAAATGTTTAAGTGTATTCTGTTTATGACATATATCAACCACTACACTCCATTTATACTAGGATGATCCTATACACCTGAAAGAACATTTTCACATTTGATGTCACAATTGTTTGTTCACGGAGGATTACTTTGACTTTTTGCTTGTTAGTTTTATACTGTATGTAATGTACTCAATCCCAGATTAATTAAATGTTTCACATTAATTCCTTATAGTATTTCACTTACATCATATGCACGTGTTCACTGTCTGATTATTTTATTTGGATAGTTTTGATTAGCTAGTGCTGTTTTCTTCACACTCCAGTGAATCACTTTACACTCCTTTCACAGTAAGCAGCAGTGTTTAACTCCCCCTGGTAATTGAACTGCAGTGTATCGCTTATCAGGAGGTTTGCAAGAATTTTCCAGGCACCTTCTGATTCCTTTATTTTTTTATTGGATTTTAATGGCAGTTATGCACTGAGGAATGGTGCCATCACTATGAGCCAAGTGTTTGGCTTGCTGTTGCGGTGTGGCCCTATTCACTTACAAGAGAAAGCTTGATTGGCGGTCCAAATCATTTCAAACATCTGCCCCCAGTGGAGTTTCAGCTTGGTGGCCTATTTTTAAATGTACACACAGTGAAAGTTTTTTTCCCTTTTCCTTTTCTCTGAAATAAGTGGTGGCATTTACCAGCCTATATTTATCGTATTTATCAGCGTATAACACACACTTTTTCCCCCTGAAAACAGAGGGTAAACAGTGCCTGCGTGTTATACGCCAATATCATGTTTTACAAACAGGGGGCGGGGGTCGGCCATCCCGCCTCCCCTGGCCCTGGAACAGTGCTTCCAGAATTGTCTGAAGTTAAGAAAAAAAAGTCACTTGCCGGCCCCTTCTACACCGCTCCTCCTGTGTCAGTGTCATTGTAAAACAAAGCTTGTAAGAATCTCTATAGCTCCGTTTTTTTTCTGGCTGCTCTACACCTCCTCTGAGTGTAGCTTTGATTGGAGGAGGAGAGCCGTTACATGACCATCTGTGTAACATCAGAGGAGAGCAGGCATGTGACCATGTCAGTGAAAAAAAACAGAGCTATTGAGGTATATGGAAGCTTTGTTTTTCAATACGAGTGACACAGGAGGAGCTGTGGAAGGGACTGATTTTTTTTTTACTTAATTTAATTTTACTTAATTGTAGAGAATGCTGACAACACTTTCCCAGGAGACTGGGGGTCTCCTGGGAGTTCAGGGGGGCTGTGTACTGGATGGGGGATGTATAATGGATGGGGGCTGTATACTGGGGAGGGGGGCTGTATAATGAATGGGGGAATGTTTAATGGATGGGGGGGCAGTGTAATGGATAGGGGGATGTGTTATGGATGGGGGGCTGTGTACTGGATGGGGGATGTATAATGGACAGGGGGGCTGTATAATGGATAGGGGGATTTGTACTGGATAGGGGGATGTATAATGGACAGGGGGGCTGTATAATGGATGGGGGGCTGTGTACTGTAAAAAGGACTGTAAACATTTTTTTTCCTTAAACTCCCCTCCTAAAATTGGAGTGTGTGTTATACGCCTGTGCGTGTTATACGCTGAAAAATACAGTAATTAATTTTAAATGAATTATAATTGTCGTTCTTAATTTGAACCAAGAAGTCAAGAGACTTGGAAGCTTTGCCATTTTCCCAAGGGTTCTTCATTTGAATGACTAGATTATTGATCAGCATATTTGTTTTGGCTGAGTGATTTATCAATATAACAGTATTTCCTCCCAGTTACTCAAGCCAGTTCCCAATGTTTTCAGCTCTACAATACTCCTATTGAAAGCCAATTAGCTTAACCATGTTCACTTCAACCTTTGATATTTTGTTGTGAAAAAAAAGATTACATTGTTTATTTCTGTGAAAAATGGATTGGACATTACCTTCAAAGAAAATTAGAATGGAATTAGAAAACTGCCGTTCGTTGCTTCATTGTTTTATGCCCCGAGGGTGAAAACTATTACTAGGCAAGCAAGACACAATAAATCTATCCCTGTTATAACAACATAGACAATATTTGCAGGCTAATATAATAATAGTGCTCTGATTACCTGACAACGTGACAATGTCTATATAATCTTTCTTGCAGTATTCTATACCTGAATTAATCTAGTAAAATGTATAAAATAAATAAAAAATTAACAAATGAATCCCTGTGAAACACACCATCCCTGTTACATTCTGTTTTACCTGAGGCAAACTATTTTACAAATCTTTGATATATTTGACAGTCATCCTAAATTATATATTTTTTATCTTACCCATTCACATTGGGTGTTTGATCTTAATCATTTAGTAAAATCTACTGTCTGCAAATCAAAGTTGAATCTGCAATTAATTATTTTACAGCTAAAGGTATACAGTGCAGCTAATGCTTCAGGGAAGATGTTCTATAAGTATTGGTATTTTAAAGGGACTGACTGAAAATAAATATTAGGTTTAACATATGTAAATGTTAGCCCTGTCATTTTATGTATCTTAACCACTTCAGCTCCGGAAAGGATTTGCCCCCTTAATAACCAGGCCACTTTTTTCGATACGGCACTGTGTCGTCTTAACTAACTATTTGTTGTAATACTGTATTTGCTGGCGTATAAGACTACCTTTTACACTTAAAAAAACTGTCCAAAAAGCAGGGGTCGTCTTATACGCCGGGTCAGCTGCTCGGATGCCTGCTGGATGTGCGGTAATACTGGATGTAGCTTCGGCTACATACAGTATATACCGCTTAGCCAATCCCGGTGAGCGATGTATTCAAATGAACACAGAGCCTGCTCGGATTGGAGTAACAACCTCTGCCAATCCGAGCAGGCTACATACAGTAGCCTGTTCGAATTGGCTTTGAGAGTCAGAGAGGCGTGGGCTGATGATGTTGCAGCCTCTGCCAATCCAAGCAGGCTTTGTATTCATTAATAGAATGATTGGCTCCAGCAAGAACGAAGAAGATTATGGCTCCAGAAGGAAGAAATATGAAGCGTCGGAAGCCTCGGAAGGGGGGGTCGTCTTATACAGTGAGTAGTCAAAAAAACGTAAAAAAAATGTAAAATTAGGGGGGTCGTCTTATAGGCCTGGTCGCCTTATACACCGGCAAATACGGTACATATCCCTTAAAAAAGATATTAAAAAAAAACAAATGTATTCATTAGTTTAGGCCGATATATATTCTACATATTTTGGTAAAAAAATTGCAATAGCCGTATATTGGTTGGTTAGCGCAAAACTTCAAAACTTATCGCGTCTACAAACTATGGGATGGATTTAGGGACTTTTATTTATTTTTTATTGTTTTTAGTAGTAATGGCAGCGACCTGCATTTTTTTAGCGAGACTGTGACATTTCGGCAGACAAATCTGACCCCAAATTACACTTTTTGGGGACCAGTAACACTATTACATTGATCAGTGCTATAAAAATGCAGTGATCAATGTAAAAATTACACTGACAGGGAAGGGGTCAACAGTAGGGGGCGTTCAAGGTTCAAGGGGTTAACTGTGTCCCCTGGGTGGTGTGTTCTAACTGTGGGGGGATGAGCTGGCAGGGACATGACAGAGATCACTGTTCCCAATCACTGGGAACAGTAGATCTCTGTCAAGTCTCCTGTCAGATCGGGGTTGCGCCATGTTTACAAAGGCAGATCCCAATTCTGCCTCTGTACTAGGCGATCGCGGATCGCCAGCGGACATCGAGTCCACCCAACCCGCGGGCACGCTCCCGAAGCATGCAGCAGAATCGAGAGCGTGCTGTTGGTGGCACACGCCCACCCGCTATCACGCGCCGATGTACAGCTACAGTGATTTGCGTAGGAGAGCCAACCACTAGCCAACATTATACGGTGGCTGGTAGGCTAGTGGTTAAGTAGAAAATATTATTCAACAATTTTTAAACTTTGTTATATTCCATTGTCTGTCGATTATTAAATAAAGTATTCGTTAAGTTTTGTGGTGAAAAACATAATGAATTCTCCAAACTATTGAAAAAAATTGGGAATTCTGAACCATGATGAAGAATCATTGTTCTTTGGAGTCTGGAACTGCCAACCACATAGGCAGAGAAAGATTCGTTGAGAGACAGCTTTAGCCTGATATTACTCATTATATACTTATTGAGGAGAGGAGAAACTGCACGTTCATGCTAATAGAGGAGGATTCCTTGTAATGCCCCGTACACACAATCAGTTTTCCCGACAAGAAAAGTGTAATGTGAGCTTTTTGTCATGAATTTCCGACTGTGTGTATATTCCATCACACTTTTTCTGTGAGAATTCCTGCCAAAAAAAGATTGAGAGAAGGTCACTTGGTCACCAATTGCCGTTTCAACAACTGCAGCTGGTTGAGGGACTGAAATAGCCACCCGATTAAGTGGATCCCTCATACCTTGTCCAAAATAATCTTGGGAAGCTGGGGTCTGCTAGAAACATCTCCTATTCTCTAAAACAAATGTTGTTTGTATATTAAAGAAGTGTTCCAGCCTTGGAAAAAAAATCAAAGTCAGCAGCTACAAATACTGCAGCTGCTGACTTTTAATATATGGATACTTACCTGTCCAGGGAGCCCGCAATGTTGGCACCGTAGCCGATTTTGGGATTGGCTGTCGGGTGCTGCCACCGCCATCTCCACTATGGGAAACCGACAGTGAAGCCTTTCGGCTTCACGGCTGGTTCTCTACTGCGCATGCACGAAGCGTGCTGCACTTTCTAATTGGCCCGGTGGCAGAGGAGGGGGGCTGAACTTCCGAAGGACGGTGCCGTGGCACTGTCTCCTGGAAGTGGAGACAGGGACTTGTCAAAAACAGGTACCCTTTCACCCCTCCCCCTGAAAGGTTCCAAATGTTGCACCGGAAGGGGGGGGTGCATATAAGCGGAGGTTCTACTTTTGGGTCAAACTCCGCTTTTAGAACACCTGCAAATTCATCTTACAGAGTATAAACTAGGTGATATTATTGTAAAAAAAAAAAAAAAATCTGATTACCCGCTACCAGCTTCATAAAATAAATAACAAAAACTAGTTATGAAGAATTTAGAATTTTTAAATGACAATGAATAACATTAAGTTTAAAGGATCTTCTCTGGGCACCAACCTTCCAACGCTCTAAACTCACCTCTGATGTTTTGCACTTTAATAAGGTGACATGAAACCATGCAAGTAGTCACAGATGGTAAAATGAAAAGACAAATAAATGTTAATGTTAGTTCTTACTATTTCTATGTCCATAACAGAAAATGTATTACATTTTAAGTTTGAAATTACATTATGAATAACACTTTTCTATCTAGTGCTGTTATTACCATCATTATTTTTGTAGAATACCACTCATCTTTAGAAAGCCAACTCTTATTAAATCAATGTGGCTTATATGAATTAGTCATACCTGGATTTTTTTTTATATATGATTTGTATTTTTTTGCATAGTCTGAAAGCCTTGGTAATATTTTTGTGACTGGGTTTTGTGGGATGCAGTGACCTTCAGGTAAAATGTATCTTCAAAAGAACCCCACATGATTTTTAAAGGGTAACACATAGGAATCATGTTTAAATTACAATTATGGATGTTTATTTTGTCACCAATTAAAAAAAAAATGTGCTTCTATTTTGTTTTTTTAAGGCCAAATATATAGACATATCAACTGCGGAGTACATACACAGGGAACTATGGAGTCATTTGTCTTAATATATTAGGACACAACTGCTCCTAGGCATGGGCCAGATTAGTAAGATGGCAAATTTTTCCCAGTGGCACATACCTTTCATTTATACCTAAGGGGGCGGGGGGGGGGGGTCAGTGATGGTCAAGGAATCCAATGGAACATCCTAGCATAGGGGGATTTCTTCTATAACCTTGGTTAAGTTTATGGGGACTGTTGTGACTTTAGAATTGTGGTTATACATTAGATTGTATAAATTAGTGTTATACATCAAAATACTGAAGAAGCATATTTCTGTGAAACACGTTGATAACAAAATGTTGTCATGATGTGATGTATATTTAGAGAAATACACATTGCAATACTATAGTTCACTATATGTATAACTAACTGTTGATTTGTTTATATATGTGGAGCAAACTTGAGTTTCTCTTTTATTTATGATGAAATAAGCATTTATGTTTGTAATTTTAAGCATGATTCCTATGTGCTACACTTAAAATACAATGGGGTTAAGTGATCTGTTTGATGATGTTAATTTGGGATTGCAGCAGATTGGGAAATTTGTGTAAAAAGGTGTCCTTCCACTCAGATTACAGATTAAAGTTTTAAAAAGTATCTTTACTGTTCACATAAATTACTTATGTGTTTTAAACATAACGGTCAAACACACAAGCACACAAACAGCACTGTAATATAAAATGGCTATAAGGTGATCAGTAATTAAATTGTCGCTAAACCCACAACTGTAAAATCAGTCTGGGGTTGATGCTCTGCATTGTGTAAAAAGGTTGCTTGATCTTGTATGCACAGATCCTCCCCCTGCTCAGTCCCCCTGGACAAATCTTGATAAGACAGACCTTTGGAGTCAAGCTGCACATGCTCAGTTTGATGTCTATTGCTAGAGAGTTTTTATTTTCTTGGGAGAGTGCATGTGATCAGCACAGGGCCAATCAGCACTGTCCAGACAGAGGGTCAGGAGCCCTGCAGCCTCATAGGACAGCTCAGTTCAGTATGAAAACTCCTCCTACAAGCTTTACCAGGAACTGACAGAAGTCACAAGACTGCTATATACTGCTGATGAGAAAAGGTATTTGGCAGTTTATATTTACTAAAATAATTTAATTTCCATGTTGTGTGTACTGTGAGGGATCAGATAAAGCAAATGCAGTGTCCTGGGTTTAGTAACACTTTTAGTTAATGCTACCACTTTAACGTCTTAAAAGATGATTTCTAACAGGCAAGCTGAATTACACCAAAGCTGACAGATTTGTATCTACAGTAGTGACAATAAGTCTGCTACCTGACTACAATGAAAATGAATGACTATAGAAGCTTTTAGTCTTTTCTGACGGTACATTCTTCATTCAATAAATGGTCTACATCTGTCTTTTATTCCAACTTATTTTTAGTAAGTGGTTTTACTAAAGCTGTCTACTGTAAAACCCATCAATATTATGTTTTGGTAAGTTCAAGATCTATAAGTGTAAATCAATGGGAAATGGAAAACAATAAGTATGTGCCCATTCTGCAGCCCTTGACCACTTTTTTCTACCAATGGTTTGGGTAAATTCAGTAGTACAAAAAATAATCTTTTGTTGTGATTTAAAAAAAAAATTGTATTACTTTTTTTATATGGCACTTTTCCCACAGCCATAAACAATAATATAATTGCATTACAGAAACCTATTTTCAAGTGTTCTTCTTGTAGTTTCACAAAATTATTTACCTTAATTAACTGACTTACTTGACCACATTGCCTTTTTCTCAAATATAGGAGGATATCCTGAAGATATACCCCAGAAAACAGATAAATACACAGAATAAATACATAAATGGGAGTCTTTTTTTGCAAGCCAAAGGATTTGTAGTTCTGTTCATTCAATTCTACGTTTTACACAGCTCTGCCACACAGCACTGTCTGGAAGGTCAAAATCATTTCCTTTTCTGCCACATTTAAAGAGCATGTCTAGCAAAAATTATAGTTTTTAATTTTAGATTGATTGGGGAAGGGTTGAAACATCTTTTAGGTTTTTATTGCAATCAGGGGCCAGTTGTCCTGGATACAATAATTTTAGCAGACCCGAATTGAGAAAAAAATCTGCCACAGGGACACTGACAGACATTTTAAGATGATGTTCTCAAGACCTAGTAAACCGGAAATCAATGTAGTTTAGAGTCTTCATTGCTAGTTTAATGCCCCTTTTCCATCATGATTTGGATTGTGTTTTGAAGCTAACAGCTAAATAATGAAAAAAAAATCCTGTATCTCATGAGTATCCACTTTAGGGCAATATTAAAGTTCCTAAAAGGCATATATTAATATTAATCATTGAAGTATATGTGAACCCTTGCCTTATAAACAACACATGCAGTTTAAATAGAAATGAAAGACAAAACATGTGTATATATATATATATATATATATATATATATATATATATATATATATATATATACAAACAAACAATTATAAATAGTTTTTTCTTTTTAAGTGATCATTTAATCTTTTTTCTCAGCTGCATAAGAGCTTAGAGAGCTGTGGGTTGAGAAACAGCAGTACCCTGATCT